>NC_092207.1:71796660-71809564 GCF_043381705.1 Parasteatoda tepidariorum
TTCTTTGAGCAGTATATTATTAAGCAAATCAACTATTTATTGTGGACCATCCATCAATGTGGGCAAGTTCATATCACGTCCGCAGGTCGTTAATGAGGGGACTTATAAATTATCGACTATGTCAACCTTCATCTATCAAAAGGTACCTCATGATAGAATCAAGTTAACATGTCTTATATACTAGTGAATTGGTATTTATTATTTATAGTGGTAGTTACACCACATTACTCCCCTTCCAGAATTTTATCTGTGATAGAATTCGATGAACAGATACCAGTAGTTGATTAATGCTGTTTTATTTATTAACTTCAATTTTTGCTCATTATATATATATATATATATATATATATATTTCTTCTTTACTATAAGATATAGGAAACTTGAAATTTTTTGTCCCTTTACCTAGCTTATCAACTGGCAATATTTAGTAAAGAAAAAAAAGGTATTATACACTGTATAAGAAAATAGTTGTTTTTTTTTAAATAAATGAGCCGAAGGAAAACTGAAAAAACAGCTGTCTGAAACTCAGAATTCAAAATTTGTTCCAACGAATTACTTTCTAATTTCAAGTTATCGAAAATTCTCTTTACAAGGAGAGGGTGTAACCTTGAAAATTTACTTTGACCCCCTCCCCAAATGAAACTTATGGTCCATTTCGAAAAACGGGACTCGAAAATTACCGCTCGGCGAGTAAATAAAAAAAAAGTGACAACTTAAATAAGCAACCGGTCATTTTTTCCCATCTTTTTTTTTTCAAGATTGCTTAATGATAAAAGTACACCAATGCTCAGGAAGACTAAATTTTTATTAAATGTCGAATGTCTCCATTCAAAATTTTGATACTTCAGAATTCATCAATTTGTCATGAAAAGATTCCTATTGAAGGAGAGTTCACTTATTTCAAAGTCGTGATGTGTACAATTAATTAGCTTTTTATAGCCGTAGAATATTTCTAATATGATTTTTTTTTAAAAAAATGTATATATATACAAGTTAATCAGAGCAAAAAAAAGTTTGAAAAAATTTGCTGTTAAATTAAAAGAATTTATCGATATCGGTCTCCGACTCATTAGGTGTGAGGAAAAAATGGCTACTAAATTATTAGAATTTACAGACCATTTGCAACAAACTGAAAAATTTTAATTATTAGTTCTACGAGAAACCTAATTAGTGTTAAGTCATACTGACTTTTTCATATTATAGAAATTTTGAATATCGAAACAAAGTTTTTCTTGCGGTATTTATTTACTTGTAAAGATTTATAAAAACTGCTCGAGAGTGAGAATTGGACCAATAGCTGAATGATTAAACGCGGGATACAATAATTATTTCTTTCAATGAAATGTTAAAGTTTTTATGTACATTTCGGGATTTTTATAAGAAATGTTGCATTACATATGTATAATTATTTTAATGTTTTTTTTTTCATTCTAAGCTTAATTATTTCGAAAATTAGAAACGAAAATTTGCTTAGAATTTAAGTTTTTAAAAAAATTAAATATAACATTTTTGATCCCCTCTATTAAAAAAAATGAAATTTGAGGCCTATTTTGAGAAAGCTTATTACTTTCAGTTACACTTCTTTATCAACTTGAAATTTTGAGTTTCAAAAAAAAAATTCTTGCTGCAACCGGCTATTTGTTTACTTGTTAAAATTCCTACAGGTTGCTCAACAGATTCAAAAATGAGAATTGAACCAACATCTGAATGGTTATTAAACGCAGTGGTAGAGTAATTATTCCTTTCAATAAAAAATTACTCTAATATTTTTTTTTATCTAAACCATTATTTGCTTTATGGAAAGAAAAAAGTTGCAGTAGCGGCAGGTAGTCTACATTCCTCATCGCCAAAAGGAGGAATTCGAATTAATACTTATTGAGCTTCTATTTATCTAATTTTCTTTTTCCCCACTGATGTACTTGGAAGCGTGAAATAATACTAAACTCCCTCTCCATCAAGACGACATTCGAAACAGAACAAAAATTGCATTCCTTGGATAAGGTCACACTTGGAAGAACATGCTCATCTAACATAAAAACTCCTCTTCCGAATATAAGATTGACTCGTAACCTTTACGATCAAGATCACGATGTTAAACGGAACTACGGACCGGCTAACCGTAAGGTCCGTTTAATGTTACGCCACAGTGATATTGTAAAGATTTAAACTATTTGTAAAAGATATTAAATGTCATTGCAGAAGTTAATGGATAGTTTGATATAATATATCTTCGAAAATAGAAAGTTCAACGGTTGAAGATCTGTCAATAAAACCATGCACTGATTGTTACATAAGCTTACAAATCGAAGAATGTTTACATTTTATTAGTATTTAATTACTGAAGTGATCATTAAAACTTGGTTAATAAAACTTGGTAAATGAATGTCGAGTGGAGGGGTATAAATCATTAAAAAAAAACAATAAAAATAAATTTTAAAAAATTGTTTTTTTTTTACCCTTTTTATTTGTGATACTCACCTGGATTAGTATTGAAAACGATCCAGTTTGAACTGTAGGTTAGACAATAAAAGCAAAAATATCGTTCAAAAGATGAAATTCTCTTTTATTTACAACTGAAGAAGTATTTATGGGATTTCTCTGGTCCCATATCTCAAAAATAAACTCACCAACTTAATGCATAACAAAATTAAAAGTGAGAAAAAGAATTCGAAAAAAATATCAAACAGCAGCTGTTGCCATAGTAACGCATGAGATGACAACGCATACGCTCTGTTTACTATTACTCTTGAACACAGTTGAAAAGTGTGATGACGTCCAAATAAGGTGCGCACGCCCTCAAACCCAGAACAACACCCATTTTGCCAATGGGTAATAAGAAATTGATTAGGCGAAAATAATTTTTTTTTGTTAAACCAGTACGCCTCAGCTTCATCAGTCATGGGGGGAATTTTCAGTGGTTATTAAGAAAATGATGCTCCTGATCTGATGTGATTCGTTTCAGGTAAAAAATTTCACTACTTTGAGAATAAATTTCGAGTACAGGTGTAACGATCAGTTAAATATGAATCCAGAACTAGGGTGCAAGCAGGAAATATAATGTGAAATTTAAAAACTCCTTTTTTAAAATAGATTTGAAAAAGAGAAAATTTTTTTATATTCCTCAGGCCAAAAACGTGGGACGCATCACCTTCATCAGTAATTAAAGGAATTTTCAGTGGTTATTGAGAAAATTGTGCGTCTTACGTGTTTCGTTTTTGGTCTGAAGTGATCATAAAAATTTTATGACTTTGAGAATGAATTTCGAGTACTGGGGTACTTATCAGTAAAATAAGAAACATTGGTTTTCATATTTCAATTAATATGTGTGTTTTTTTAAAAAAGGAATTATGATTTTTTTTTTTTAAAATCAATTTGCGTTCTAAAATTTATAACAAAATTTAATTCTTAAAAGTATTCTACGCAAGTATTATTACGCAGTTAACACATAAAAAGAATTTAGTGCGTAAAATACAGATGTTTATTAAAAATTTCTGTAATTGCCATTAACATGCGTGTTGACCCTTGTGTGTTGAGGTCAATCTACTGCTGATGATTTTTCCCACAGTAATACAATTTTCTGAGGCACGATGCTGTGATACACTCAAGCAACATAACTTCTAGACGTTATCTAAAAGTTATATTGCAAATGTAGTTATCTTCTAGAATATTTAATCTTCAGTGGCATATGTAGTTATTTAGTTATCTTCGATTGCTTGTCAAAGGTAATCAAATAATTCGGTAAAAAGGTAATAGTAAATATTAGCTTCAATAATTTCTAACAGGCCTATTTAAAAATATTACCATCTGTTATTTAACAGTTCGTCTTGACAATGTCCTATATTAAACCTCTCCTTACACTGTAAAAATTCTTCTGTGAAAACCGACACATTGTCAAACGATCAAAACGCCAGAAGTTTAGACATTCATTGCTAGAGCCGCGCTCTTTTTTAAAAACTGGAATAAATAAATAGAAAAGAAGTCAGTAGAGAGAATTTTACCTAAAAATAACTATCTTTCACCGCCAAAACGAACGTTACATGGAAATATAAATTATTCATTAGGAGCTCAACTTCTCACCAAGGTTACGAAGGACCTAAAATGCGTATCCAAACAAAGCTTCGACCCCAGACAAGCATTATTAAGTTCCTTTTTTTTTCCATCTTGATTTATATTTTCTTCGTCTTGTGCATGTTGTGAAACCGATCAGTTCTTCGAAAATTTGTCCTCCCTACCGCATGTGCGGTTTCTATGAGCGGATATATGCTTCAGCCAACACAATGGAAAATATTGAGAATGCGTTCATAGGGATAGATATATATATATAAAAAATCCAATAAAATAATAGAAATCTCAAAAGAAAAAAAAACTAGTTGAGTTTATTTAGCATAGGAATTTTCTGATTTATAAAATAAGGTTGTTATATAAATGTTATGTCATTATTGTGGAATTTCTTGCTAACAATGAATTGGTGTGAAAGTTTTTATTGATGTGCTTGAATTGTTTTAACTTTCGGGTTTGGAATTTATACAATAAATATAAGTGCCACTCAAAAAGTTATTTAAGAGGATCATTAAAATACTTTACGTATCGTATTTTTTTTTTTTTTCAATGGTGATTATATTTTAAGTTGAAATGAATTAAAAACTGTAAAGTAACTAACGGTGCAACTATTTTTATTGTCATTTTATTTTTTTATAACCGTCGTTGAGCAGCCAACCCAGTTTTAGGTTTACGACTATCAATGTTCAACTCCGTAGCCTTGTAATTTTGCGCTGAATCCAGAAGAAAAGGAAACTTCTGGATCAAGCATTGGGAGAAATTTGCCTTCATTGATGACTTTTTGATAGAACTAACCCGAATTTGCGTTATATGGAGAGAAAAACCACGAAAACTTTCCTTACTCTGATGGCCAGGGGACTTTAACCCTTGATTCTTTTATCACTGAGGATATTTTATGTCAGCACTGTGGTAGGTGCGAGCCTTGGTGAGGAATGGAGCCGAGTGAGGAATTCGAATCGACTAGCCGTCGCTTGGATTCGAACCCGGGTCTCATCATTGGGAGGCGAGTGCTCTATCCACTAAGCTACCATGGCTCTTTACAACTTTATTGTCAAAATGAGGAAATAAATTCCTTAAACAAACTTTCGAACTAATTCTTTTTCTTCAAATGCACTACATGCTATTACATATTCAGCGACTGTTAAGTACCCTGCACTTGGCAAGTTATAAAAAGTTGCTCGACATCTTGGGTTGAGTTTTGACCCACTGGGTTAAAAAAATTTTTAGTTGCATGAATGCTCAAATTTCAACTGGAGCTTAGTGCCTGATGCCAAAACTAATTCCAATCGTTTCCTGAGTGCTGTAAGCAAAATATGCTAATTCAACTTTCGACCCATTTCCAACTAGCTAGAGTGCACAAATGTTAATTGGTGGGATGCCTAAATTATTTCCTAAATGATACTAGCAAATTTTTTATCTACAATCGAAAGTTTGGCATTTTTTCCGTCATAAACGAACTAACAAACGCAAAACTAAGAATAATATTGTAACATAAATATTTTAAAAGCCACATATTTTAAGTTCACTAAAAAGGAGAAAATAATATTTTTTAAAATAAAAACTAAATTGAAACACGTTGTCCTCATCATGCAAAGTACAATGCCGCCGAAAATCCCCCCTTTCTTGTTTTTCTGAAATGATGATCCCAACCTTTTCGTTTTAAGCCTAACAAAAATAAAATTATTTATCTTCTTTTTAACCTATTTTAAAAATGTGATTTTAAAATTCGTTTTAAAAAAACATTTAAAATTTCTATTTGATAATAGTTTTTTGTCAAAATTTTTTTCCTTTCATTTTCTAAAGAAGTCTTCTTCAGAACCTAAAGAAGATTTCTACAGGTGCGCCTTGTGTTCAATATTGACCCCTTCCCCTTCTTACAGACCTCGCCTTTCCTTGAGGCTTTTTATTACGTCCCTAGGAGCTCGCGTGCCACCTGCCCCTTGTAGGAGTTCCAGGTGGGGACTGCTGAGGAGCTCAAAGACGTTATATTCTGCGAAAAAGAATAACACGCTATTCTATTCTTAGCATGAATACGGCGATTTCCGCTCAGCGAACGATGCTAAACGTTCTTTATACAATCTACAGAAAGCACTGTCAATTTTAAGAATATTAAGGTTTTGAGGGGGTGCAATTATTTTGCGTTTAAAATGATTCACTATTTTCCGGCGCACGCTTTTTTTTGTTTTGTTTTTATGCGCGTGGAATAAAATGTTGGGAATCGTTTGGAAGAAAAAACTTCTCAGATTTCACCTGCGTTCACATTAAAATTTAAGAAGTGAAGAATAAGATGAAAAAAATAAAAAAAGAGAGAAATTAGCAGATGTTAACTGTTGCTAAATGAAGTCAGTAGTACTTGCGAAGGCATGCTTTACTAGGCGAATGTTCCTCAATTGTGATTCGAGACTATTTTTGACCGTAAGAAAACCGTGACCAGGGTCATTTTGACCAGATATAGATTATACATGCTTAAAACCTGTAAAAATATCTTCAAAGCAAGTGTGTGGGTATTAATTACTCACTCTACTATGTTAACGCTACATTCTGAAAAGTTTAAATAACTAATTTTGAAGTGGCTTTTTAAAAAAAATTCAACTGGTGCTAATAGAAGTTGAAGGGGTTTTATAATGATATTCTGAAAGTGCTGCACTTCGAAAAAAAAGGGGGAAACGATACGATTTATTGGTATCTTCAGCCTTAATTTTTTAATATTAGAATTCATAATTTTATGGTCATAAAATTTGTGAAAATAATTTTTAGCATGAAAATATCAACAAAATTAAATGTCAGATTACAAGTATTTTCAAAATTTATATGAAGCATTGAGAAAAATTATATCTGCTTTGACGAAAATCCTTTCAAGACAAAGTTTAAATCATGACAAAATTCAAATATAATGTTTCTAAAGAGGCATGTGTTTTTACAGAGTATATTATAATTAGAATGCAATCATGATATTTTCTAATACTTTCGTAGTTCAGTTTAAGTAAAGTTCAGATCATTAGAGTGAATTAGTTAAAAAACAGTAAGTTTTCCTCAAAAAATAAATAAATAAATAAATAAAAGATGTTAAGAAAGAAAAGAAAAATGAGAGAGATGGCAAAAATGACTTTAGTTTTGTTTCCTAAAATAAAGGGGTTTGGTTGCTTAAATCAGCTGTTCCCAAATGGTGATCCGTGGAACCATAGGGTTCCGCGAGAGGGTTAAAGGGGTTCTGAGAGTTACTAATTTTTTTTTAACCAGTAATGTTCTCCGAAACCTGTAATTAAATTTATAGCCGAATTATAATCCGTTATTTATTTAATATTTCCGTTACGTGTAAGAAATTATTCGTTTGAAATACTTGTTAGGAAAGAAATTTTTACAGAAAGTTATTTCTAACAAAATATAATAATTATGAAAAGGATATTCATTTATGAAAAATTCCATTAGCATTTCAAAACGAATAATAAATAATACCCAAATTCAACATAGAAGAAATATATTCATCATATAAGCATTTACAACGTTTATTTATTTATTAATTTATTTATTTCGTTTTTATGTTAATGTAAACCATATTTCATCTGATTCATTTTCAATTTATGCCTGTGTTACTGCGAATGGCAGAAATTGGTGGTGGTTGACTCCCACCGGTGAATGTTGACAATTACATAGTCTCTTTGGTAAATGTAGGAAATATATACTAGATTTAGTTAAGTACCACTGCCCGTTATAGATTTGCCCGGTATGCCCTACATCAATGTTTTTTTAAGGTCAAGTGCCTCTGCCCGAACACTAATGTTTCTCCCAATCTATCATCAGCAGATATTAAAATGTCGAATAAATATAATAATATCAACGAATAAATTAATATTAAATCGGACATAACAAATATTTTAGACAATCTTCCAAAGCGACTATGTGATTGTTGACATTCATCGGTGAAAGTCGACATTCTCTTGATTTCGGACATTCGCGGTAACATATGCATTTAAAATCAAATAAAAAACTCCACTAGATGTCGCTTTCCTGACCCGTGAATTCAATTGCCATAAAAAATAATTTTAAGACTAATTTTGATTAAACCGTACAATAAAAAATATTTCATTCTTCACTCATTCACTAAATATTTTCAAAATAATTAATAAAATTTAGATCAATACAAATTTTCAAAATAATTAACAGTCTTTTGTTAAATAATCTATTCACATTGCTATCGATTCACAAAATTTATTCATTAAGTTTCGGGGTTCCACCAAAAGAAGCACGATCATTTAGGGTTCCACAGTCGAAAAAAATTTAGAACAGCTGATTTAGATTTAAATATACTTTAATGTTTTTTGGCTGGGATAGCCTGGTTGTCAGGGCGCTGGGCTCACGTTCGTGAGAATGAGAGTTCGAATCCAGCCAACTGAAAACTCCCCGTGTAGTAAATGGTGACAGGCGCGAGTTAAATATGTCGGGTCACAAAGTCCTCCTTACTCCCATAACAAATTGTACTTCCGGAGGTACTGCATTGGAAAGTGAGCGTTCGCTGCTTCAGGTCAAAATTACGATCTGTGGATGAATGAAGTAATGTATGAATGAACCCGCCCTGTAAACGGGTGTGACGTATGTGTGTGGCAGAATTTGAATTCGTGGCCATAGATGGCGCTACCAGAAAACAAGAACAATCGCACGCACCCCATACCTTAATGGTCTACGATAACAACAACAACTTTAATATTTTCAAATTTTAAATAATTAAAAAAAATTGAAAAAAAGTTTTTGTTTTTTTAATCAGAAAGAGTTTAAAGTGTTTTTTATTTATTAAAATTTTATAACTAAAATATAAAATGTCGATATCAATACTGTTTTGCGGTTTCTTGAATTGGTTTAAGTCATTAGCTTTTATTTTTGCGACCGTTTATTGGTTATTCTTATATTTTTTCTGGGGTGTAAGTGTATCTTACTAAGCATGGTAACGAATATTTATTTAAAAATTTATTGGTTATTACTTAAATTTTTTTAGAAAATTGCTATGTGGATTTATCATTGCAAAAGAATATTAAGCAATGCATAACGTAAAAATTCACTACATTTTCTTAATGTGTGTTTAATATATCTTCATATGTAAAATATAAAAAAAAAACTATTAAATATAAAGAAGAGCATTTTCATATGAGTTTCAAAATGCTTATTTTATATAGTTTTTTAAAGTTGGCATTATATAGTTTTATGTAGTTTTTTAAAGTTCTATATAGAGGTTTTACAGTTAGTTATACATAGTTTTTTGAAGTTCCCAATTTTGGGAAAACCTCTGAAATATTTTATTCTGAAAATCATATTTTAAAGAGAAATGTGTGAAAATCTACTTTAGAACTTTTTCACATTTTTAAACAATCGCTGTAAAATAATTTTTTTCCCCAAAAAAAACTGTCCTGAAGCGCTTTATTCTTAAAATCATCAAAACCTCTCTTTCTCTCAGAAATCAAACAGGTTTTTGAATACAGAAATCAAGTCTTCAGTATTACCTTTCTCAGTATTAATTTGTAAGATTTTAACAGTACTTTTTTTCCTCGCTTAAATACTAAATTGGGATCTCTTAATGTGTATACTTTTTTACTTCATTTTTTACTAGGATTCTGAAAATGCATGTCAATGACGATGGTTTTGAGGCACTTTGAAATATGATGTCAGGTGATTGGCGAGAATATACATCATACATTCATAATACGCATAAAATGTTATAAATTAAACTCACAGCTGTATTTTTTTCTTCTCTATTAGTAAATTACAGTATTACATGTAATGAAAACGAAATGCTAAACAATTTCTTTACGTAATCAAGCGATTTTTTTTTCTACGGCAGGGATTGAACAATAATTCTTCACCTCGGAAGATGCCGGTAGTGTTGCTCATTCAACGTTACTGGGTGGGCACCTGCGAACCTAAGTCACGGAGACGAGCAACATTACCCCCGCCACACTGCCACAGTTACACGTTTATAAGGTGGGCCACATTCACATATCACACAAAAGGAAAGACATGCAGAGAGAAACGTAAATGCCTATTGCGGGATTCGAACCCGCAACCATTGGCTTCGTAGGCAGGCGCGCTGACTGTGAATCAGACTGTGTGCTTGTTTTCTGTGTGTAATTCATAATTTTTTTCAATAGATTTTGTTAAGCATTTTAAAACTGGCTGTGGAAAGAGAGCACGTTTAAATATTTATTTCTAAAAGTGCAGATTTATTTCTCTTATAATTTTTTTTTTCATTGCTTCGAACACTTTCTTGAGAATTTTTAAAGAGAATTATTAACATTTTGTGTCGGTTTCCTTCTTTTTTTTCCTTCTTTCTTTCGTTCCTTTTTTTAATCAATTTCAGAAATAGTTTAAAAAAATTTGAAAGCCAATTACTTGAAACCAATTATGATATTTTGGAGAGAAAAAATTTTTTTCAATAATTTTTGCCAAACAATTAAGAGTATAAAATTTTTAAAAATGTTATTTAATAAAAAAAAAACACAATTTTAAGCCTAATTATTTAAATATATACTATTGCTTTATGTTTCAGTAACTTTGCTGATAAGAAAGGTTTCATACAAATATTCTACAGTTATTCCAATCAATGTTCAAATTTAACTGTAAATTGACCGTTAATAGTAAAAGTGACAAAGGGGGAAGGTGAAAGTAGAATCACAACAAAAATGGACATTTGTGGTAATAGGTCCAGATGAGGTACAGCAGATGTTTTCCGCGCAGGTGATACTTTTTTACTAGGGGGAGGCGACATAGAAAGTAGTGATATTCTACGTTAAAAACAGGTCAATTATACTTATGTGACAGTGACGCAAATTTTTAAACAGGAAGTCTACTTTGAACGTTTTCTTCTTTTCTTATCGCCAGGTTCATTGCCATACGTTATATACAGAGTTCCTTCACTAACATAAAAATTAAATTCTTCGAATCAGTATAAGAATTCGTATGTTTTACAATCAGTGTAAGCAAATCTCAAACTCTATCGCTAAAATCATTCTTAATATGCCAATTTTCATAAAATAATTAAAATTAACAAATATTATATTTTGATCGTTATTAAAATTTGAATCTGATTTGAATTATGGATTTTTACGACTTTTTGCGTTTCTCTTGAACGATTAAGCTCTATTTATGCATTAATTTTTATTTTTAGTACATGGCTTATTTTAATTTCAATTATTACCTATTACTAAAATTAATTAAATATCATTTATGTAATAGTAGTACGTTGGATTTAGTATACGAAAAGAATAGTAGAATATATTTTAAGCTACGAAATCTGACACAAAAACGTACTTTCTCTGAATAAACATGCATTTTTATCTACGCATTCGGATTTCTGACCCCCAAAATATAGGGAGTAGCCGCAATCTGGGAAATATGGTCTCCATACTTTTGTCAGGAGAGTGGTCCTAAGTCTGAACAAAAAACTATTATACATTTGTTGACCTATGTAAAAGGTTAAAAAACGAAATAAGATATCATTTTCAATATTCAATATTCTTGTTTTTACAACTGAAAACATAGTTAAAATACAAAGATTGCATCATTGGAATCTTAAGAATTTAATTTATTTATTGGAAACAGAACGTCTCAAATTTTGTTTAAGTTGTAGCAAATTTTAAACTATAATTTGTATCAAATTTTAAACTATAATTTGCATCAGAATTTCCCGATTTGTGAACAATTTTTAAAGTAAACTACACCGAAGAGCCATTACATTATGACCAATGTGCTAATAACATGTAGGACTACCTTTAGCCCTCAAAACTGCTAGCACCCGCCGTGGCATTGATTCCTCAAGGTGCTGATAGGTAGTCTGAGGTATCTGGTACCAAGCGCTCACCAACTGGTCCTGCAATTCCCTTACATTGCGAGGGGGTCACGTGGCAGCACGAATTTGGTTTTCCAAGTAGGACCACAAATGCTCTATTGGATTAAGGTCAGGTGAATTTAGGTCCAAGACACGACTTGAAAGTCACTGGAATGTTCCTCGAACCAATCCATGACGATTCGACCCTTATGACGTAGTGCATTATCCTGTTGGTAAACACCATCCCCCGCAGGAAAAACTGTTGCCACGAATGGGTGAACCTGGTCTGCAACTATGTTCAAGTAACTTACTGACGTCAAGGATTGTTCTATGAGAATTATGGGTCCTAATGTGCCCCATGAAGACATTGTTCCTGGGCGAGAAACCATGAAAACTTGGGCGAGCCCATTGTTATAGATGGAGGGTGGTCATAATGTAATAGTTCTTCGGTGTAAGTTTTAGTTCAGTTTCAACAAGTTCAAACAGTAGAAAATTATTTTTTACGAGGAATTTTTTAAAAATTCTAATAAAGTTTATGATCATAACTTAACTGCTTAATGTCATAAATAGGACTGGGCGATATTAGAAATTATATATCGTGATGCATCGTCAGTTTTGCATCGCGATATAGCGATGTATCGCGATATAGTATTTGTGAATTTCATTTACTTATAAGACACAGAAAGTCAGATTTCTATCAAAACTTCATACTCAGATTGATTTAAATTAATTTATAAATTTGAAGATATATATGTTTTGCTTAAGAAAGATATTAAATAAATTGACTACAATGTACAAATCTTACTTAAAATATTTATTGAAATGTTTGTTTAGAAATTCATAATACGCGTAAAACAAAGTGTTAAAAATATTTTTAAAGTGTTTTTTACAAATTAATATTTTCTTGTACTATTATGCATAAATAATTACATAATTATTAAGTTTGATCGTAATGTTCAATTTCTAAATGAAACGTTAAAAATTATTTGTATGTTTAAAACAAAGTGCTAAATAAATTTTAGAAAAAAAAAA
>NC_092207.1:71810230-71904264 GCF_043381705.1 Parasteatoda tepidariorum
TGCGAAAAGGAACATGCGATATAACGATATGTGTTCTCAAAACTCTGATTCTGATTCTACAGCTCACCAATCAAGGCCATTTCAACATAACGAAACGAACATCGTCTTCCACAGCGCGAGTCGACATCGGAACGTAAGAGAAGAGTCTTATATCGCTATATCGTTATCTTATATCCTTGCGTGTCTTATATCGCTATATCGTTTTGCGCTCGTTGTCTTTGCTCGATGGCTTAAATCAGATTTCTGATGCATCGCCTTGAATGAAAGTCGCTGTATCGTCTTGCCGATATATGCGTTAAATCGATATGTCTCGATACATCGATTTATAGCCCAGTCCTAGTCATAAATATTATTTGAGAAGCCACTTATGCTTTCCTAGTCATAAAATACAAATATAGCAGTAATGAAAAAGAAACACAATCATTTTCATCGAAGAGTTGAGTAATAAACTAAAAATCAAGGTAAAGTTAATTTTTATAAAGTTTGATTAGCGAAATACGCAAAAAGTGAACTTAACATTAAGGGGTCGTCGAATAAAAGTATGTTTATTCAGAGAAAGTACGTTTTTGTATCTAATTTCGTGATTTAAAATATCGTCTGCACTTATTAATTAGCATAGTTGTGTTCATCCCCTCGAGTCATTGAGATTGAGCCCTAGAACGTTTGTCCACTATTGTATTTTTCTTATTTACATCTTTTCTCGCTTGTATTATTTTTCTTTTTACTTAATTTGGTTTTCTCTAATTAACTTATTCATCAGAAGATAAATGGTCACATTTAAAAGGGGAAATAGATTTTAAATTATTGACTAATTAATCGTTTGCTTAAAGAAGCTATTTGGGTATTTTTGTTCCGTGCATTAACTAATGGATCCTCGTAAAAGCAGTTGTTTGAAAAAGCAGGGAAAGTGAATATCGGAAAAAGGTAAGAGGGGTTGTTGATAACTAATTAAGACTTCGGTAATGCACCAATTTTCTGGAATGTATTCGTCTATATGTTTGGTCTTTTAAAACAAGATTTTTGTTTCATTTGAAAATTGAATTTTAACACTCGTTAGGAAATTCCTTCTAAAAATTTGCTCTTATTTTCCGTTTTTTGAAAAATTGCATTTCTTTTAAGCTAAGTGAAATATCTCTTTTTAAGATTACAAAAAAATGATTTACTTAAATTGTATTAATAACATTAAGGTCTAGTAATATAACATAATTTTATTTTACAAATTATGCTTTTTATAACTAGTCACTTTTGCCGGTATACTTACTAATTTTATCTGGATAAAACCTTATTTAGTAGATGTTTTAAATTCAGATCTTAAAACAAAACAAAACAGAACATTAATAATAATAATTGTAGGGGGAATAACCTAGCAGATGATTGGAATGAAGTAAAAATCCTGATCTTTCAATAAACAAATATCTCCATAAAAAATAATTCATTTATATTAAACTCGTTAAAAGTTAAAGCTTCTATGAGAGAAACTTATTACCATACAATCATTTATACTTAAGAGAGAAATAAAGGGGAATATTAATAATAAAAGGGAGAAATAATAGGGAAACTATGAATATTCATAATTCAATCTATGCCGTCACTAATTTAGTCAAATATTCGAATGGAATTAAGATAAAGAATGAAGTGAAAATGCCTTGGTGTTTCTCGTTATTTCAATTTAGGTTTTTTTTTATTGATTAGGATTTTGTTTATTCGAAACTATTTTTCTTTGGTTGTTTATTTTCAGTCTTTTAAAAGTTTATATCTAATTATACAGTACACAAATTATATATGAAATCTTAAATTTAAAACTGATTGGGAAATACTGTTTTAAGCCCGGCTGGAAAATAAAATTGCCCGACTTGTCCGTGATAGGCAATTTTTTCCCTTGCATACCTGGTCAGGCATGTAAATATTTAGTTATACTGATTAATTTCCCCTCAAATTTTGAAGAAATCCTTGGAATGGGCGAATCAAGAGTACCGAAGGGAGAGATAATAAATAAAATCGATTACATTTGTTAGGACCTAAATATTACTGAATTTAATTACCTGAATTAGAATTTATTAAACAAAGTTTATAATTTTTTACTTCTCTAGTATTTTTTATATTTATTTCAAAAAAATTTTATAGTTACAAAATTTAGACGCACATATTTAGTGCTTTGCGCATATTTTTTAATAATTTGATTCTTATGCGCATAAATGATAGTTGTCATAATTGTCTAAAAATCAAAGCAATAATTCTTTTTTATATTTATTTTTAAATAAATACTTTCATTTTGAAATGTCTTTCTTAATTTAGAATATTTAATTTTTGAATTGTATGACTTAATGTCACCTAATGTTTATTCACTCCATAATGTCAATGAAAATTATATAAAAATTGCTGTCTTCTTTTAAAATTAAGTTTTCTTATATCCATTGTTATATTTAGAACATGATCATAACGCCTCAGAAATAAAGTTTCCTTTTTTTCCGAATATAAGTCCGTAATTTCATAGAATAAGCGATAACTGTTTTTTCAAATCTATTTTTTACTTCAAATCTAGACTAACTCTAATGACTATTGAGCAAAAAATAAAAATTAATGGTACCTGAAAGACACAAAATGTTGACCAATCATTTTGCCAAATCTTCTAGAAGAACGATTTTAGTCTAGTTTGCTTCCTGTATCAAAAGATTTAAAAAGGGCTGAAATGTTCGTTTAATGTTTACTACAAGCAAAATTAGCCTTATAACTCCTTTAAAATCTCACATTTTTTTCAAATATAAACTAAAATAAATCTTTATTTCTTTTTTGCATACTTTATTCAAACGGTTCATATTTTTACATGCTTGGGAATTATATGCATATTGGTTTCATAATAAATAATTCTGTTCGCATATTGACTGCATTTGTTCGCATATTGACTTAGATTTTACTTTTGTTCAAGTTATAAAACATTTCTCGTAGTTATTTTTAACGAACTTAGCAGTGATAAATAGTTTTGCTCTGAAGGTTTAATAAATATATATTTAGATTAAATTTTTTCATTTAATTCTGTAAATATGTTTTGAAATGCTGTCATTTCTTTTAAGTAGGTATTATAAATGTAATAATATAATGGGTATATTACCTTCATTAAATGAAGAAAAAAATTAGGATGTTATGAATATTTGCCTAATAGTTATATTTTCTAATTCACTATTTAATTCATAATACAATTTCAATAAAAAGTTTTGAAATTTTGTAAATTTATCATTCTAAAGTAAAAATGTAACTGAAATCAAGTGGCAACCTATTAATATCAATTAAAAAAAATATGAAGCAAATTCGAAAAATAAATTCTTTTGTCCACCAAAATGTTTCTTCAGGCTACGCCTATGCTTGTAATCAATAATTTTTTTAAAAAACAAATTTTAAAGCAAGTTTTCTTTAAAATTATAGTGTAAATTGGCTGGAAATTTTAGTTGAAAAGCCTTGGAAAAGCAAAAAAATAAATAAATAAATAAGTAATGATAATAATAATAATAATGAATAAACTTGTGGGTTTTTAAATCTTGTACGATGTAAATTTTTGTTGCCCCCTTGTTGCGTTACATGTCACTAATATTATTTTTTTTAAAATATAGTCGTAGTTTTAGCAATTATTTATACTTTCTGACAAAGCTGTAATTTTTTTCGGATGGCGATTTTACTGAGAAAATATAAATGTATTTCAATTAAATTACGCAAAGTTTTTTTTTCCTTCTCAATGTTAAAATAAGCACAACATGCATAATTTGGATCTTAAGCTATGGACAATTAAATATTAAAGTCAATGAAGATTAATTTTTTAAGAATTTCATTTTATGAAAATAAATTATTTAAGCATTAAATATTTTATGAAGACGAATTCTTTGAGAATTTTAAGTGTATGACGTCAGTCTCACAATATTTACCATTGAAGTTCTCTATCGTCTGCTGCAATAAGATTCAATTTAAATAATTATTTTAGTGGTGGCAATAGACTGCTGCTAGTTCCTTACCGCCCAAAAAAAAAAAGTTTCTGTTTGTTTTTACAAATTTCTTCTGTGGCCAACGAATAATTTTATTTCACCTATACGAAGATAAATAATTAAATCAATTTCCCCTTCAAGCAATTGTTTCTCCTCTAATATATCGCTTGGAAGTTAAAAGGGGCCAAATCTAGGCGCCATTAATTGTAGAATAAATTATCAATGGGCACCTGCTTTGACGCATCAGCAACACTAAAATGCGAAGGGAAAGAAAAAAAAAACTCCTTAAAATGGGGAAAATTAGAAGTCATTTCCCTTTTCGCCTTGCCCCATCCCGTTTGCTTTCATGCGGATGCCGTGGGGCGAAACTAATAGCTTCTCATACCTCACTTGTCATATAAAAAGTAGCTGTAATAGATGCTTGGCCCATGTTAAGAATACATGCTCAAACCAATTACCATTCAAAAAGGATTGCAATTACGAATTGTCTCATTGCTCATGCAGCTTCTACATTTGGCTCGATATCGCTTATTAATAGGGTTGTATTTTCAGATATATAATTAAAGGCAACTGCTCTGCATACAGGTTTTTCTCTAGTTAGAGTCAAGCAAGTAATTGAAATGAAGCCAAGATTAATACAGATGGATTGGGTTTTTTTTTTTTTTTTTTGAACCATGCATTCTACAATAGAAGGCACTATATATTTAAAGTTACAAGAATTTTTGACTGTTTTAAGAAATAACAAGTATACATTTCAGTTATATCTCACGGTATATTTTTTTAATGATATATTTAATAGCCAAAATTAATACAGATACTTTTTTTTTTTTTTTTTTTTTTTTTTTTTTTTTACCTATACATTCTACAGTAGAAGACAATATACATTTAAAGTTACGAGAATTTTTCACTGTTTTAAGGAATAACTAGTATACATTGCAATTATATCTCTTGGTATATTTTAATTAATGGTATATTTACTTTATTAATTAATGTTAATGGTATATTTAATTAGCTAATTAATGTTAATGGTATATTTAATAGCCAACATTAATACAGATGCTTTGGAATTTTTTTTTGAACTGCACATTCCACAGTAGAAGGCAATATACATTTAAAGTTACAAGAATTTTTCACTGTTTTAAGGAATAACACTATACATTTCAATTATATCTTTCGGTATATTTTAATTAATGGTATATTTAATTAATCAATTAATGTTAATGGTATATTTAATAGTCAACAATAATACAGATGCTTTGGATTTTTTTTTTCTTTTTTTGGAACCATGCATTCTACAGTAGGAGCAATAAATATTTAAAGTTACGAGAATTTTTCAATAACAAGTATACATTTCAATTATATCTCTCGGTATATTTTAATTTATAGTATATTTAATTAATAAATTAATGTTAATGGTATATTTAATAGCCAACATAAAAACAAATATTCAGTTGTAAGTTATTAAGTTTTTTTACTTATTTATTAAAAAGAAGATATACGATTAAAGGAAACCCATAACTACAAAAAACTATATATGAAATAATCAGTTAAGGAAAATAAACACAAATTTCAGGTGTTCATGGTAAATACTTTTCAAACAAAATATAAAAACTGTTAAATGTTATAAGCAAAATAATAACACTTCAAAAAAGATTTTTATTTATTTTTTTACTTAAAACACTTATTTCTTTTCCATAAAGATGTTACAGAAAAACAATTTAATGCAAAAAATTTATTAAAGAATTTAATAATGATTAAAATTGTCCATCACAGTAGTAAAACGAAACTTTTTAAATATTGCCAGCATTAATTTTCCTTCTTTTTTATGAAATTGCACTCTTATAATAGGTTGATATAGAATGGCGTGAAATAAAGATAAATTTATAGGAGGAGAAAGTGGCGTTACATTGATAACTTAAGAACGAAATTTCAATTTTTTACTATCTTTTCTCTTAAAAATCAAATATTAAACAGTGAAAAATATTTCATGCATTTTATTCTTTTTGAATACCGTACGATTTTTTTGCCCTTATTAAATTATTTAATAAAGTTCCCTGTTAGCGTTGTTTTTCTTTTAACTCTATATGGTTGAGAATATAGTTTAATTTAAAACTAAAGAAAAATTTGAGTTACATTATCATTTTGCTTATAATACTTTTAAGTTTTTATATTTTTTTTGAAAAAATATGTATTTAATGTTTCACATAATACCTGAAGTAATATTCCATAGTACATAACACCTGAAGTCACATAATACCATTTTTCTTTAGTAATAATAAATTAATGCAAAAAAGAGTTTAAAAAATAATAAATAAATCAATTTATTATATTAGCTGGAAAAGAGATTTTTATGGAAAATTATGTTAATCCAGAACTACGGATAGTTTAATAAAATAATATGAACTTTCGCTGTAACAGTTTAGAAATTTTGACGTGTTTTAAATAATCTAATCAAGTTCTTTTTATCTGTTAAAAAATAAATAAGACTTGGCTGCAATCTACTGTTTTGTATAATGCAAAACAACTTATAGTGTTTTATCTTTTAGCTTTTTTAATTAATAATCTGGGAAATTGAAATTTAATTTTACCTTGAATTATACCCTTTACTTTTAATTTAATTTTTTTAACAGATACACAATACAGAAAAAAAACAGGTTTTATAAATTAACATAAATTGACTGTAAACTGAGATATTTTTTTTTTCATTTGTTTTAAATATTTATACTTCACATATTTTTCAATTCCTACTATTAGTTCACACTCTCCCTATATATACAAGGGTTGTAAATTAAATAGTGGCNTAACTATCTATTATGTGACAATCGTTACTAAAATAATTTTTACTCATTCACTCAAGATCAAATACATTATTTCTAAAACTTGTTGTGGATGACAATTGATGGTAATGCAGTTTTTTCACATTTTAATTCATTAATTCTGCGTTCTCATTTTTCAAAATTCTAAGACGCAAGATTTTTATTTGAGAAACTTTCACATTTTCACGAGATTATCCAATTCTGAGTATTCATTTAACTTTAAGACCATAACTATCCATTGCTGTGTTATGCACCAGTAAAGAAAAATAAAAAAACTCTTTAAAACGGCATATTTCGTACCCGCGTTCACTTCCCCTTAGCAAAAATTTATTTACATTTGCTCTCGAATATATCTAAGATAAGCTTATTGCAAACATAATACTTTTCTTTTTTACATTCTTTAAAAAATAATTATGTATTTAATATTTGATATACATAATTGTATTATATAAGCATAAATGTTTATTATAACCTCCTTAATTTAATTAAAATCTATGTGAATAAAAGTTTTACATGATTTTTTCATATAAAATTTCAATATAAATTTGTTCTGCTCATAAATGGTTTTAATTGCTATTTTGCATATTTTTTTATTTTTAAAATAAGAAATTTAAGCCCCTTCGTACTTAAGTTTCTGAAGCTTTTTTTAAATGTGTTTTTTTTTATAAATTTAACTAAGGGCAACTTAAACAAGCTGAAATTTAAGAAAGACACCACTGACTGTAAAAGCTTGGGAACCACTATACTTCGAGTTTACTTATGGAATTTACTTAAATTCTTTGGAACTCTCTTTAGTACGGTGCATTTTTTCCCCTTACACTTTAAACTATATTAAATCCTCCCCTCCGAGAAACGTCCAAACATATTAGCGCATTTTATTCTCCATTGGTTTCCATAGATGATCCGAATAGAACCTCTCTAAATTTTTTCTACATCATAAAAAAAAGAACGAAACTATTGAAACAGGAAACAAAACAAAACTATCAGATGTCGCAAGACATTCCTAAGGTACTCCTCCACCTGTTCTTTAAACTCCTCCACATCGTTTGGCGTCCAATTTGGCGCCCCAAAGGGAATCATGAGAAAAGGAGAGTACACCATCTGGTTGAAGAGAAGAAAAGCGTGGGACCACCGGAAGCAGGCGAGAGTCGTTTCCGGAAGCTTGCATCGCTGATCATTGAGCCAGTGATCCCGCCCCTCCTCACCGTCTTGTAGATGGCACGAAAGGGAGCTCCTTTCATCTACTCCCACAAAACATCAATGCTTGCCTCCTAGCACCTTGACTTTCACTTCAAAGGGATCATCTACTAATAAACAAGTTTTTAATTCGAGATTAATATTGCACTAAATATAAATCCTTCCCATTTCGAAATTTGTTGCCACGGTCGGAAGTAGCGCTCTCAGGGCTAGATTACCCATTAGGCCAGACTAGGCCATGGCCTGGAGCCCCCAATGATTAGGGGCCCCCTTAAAATTAATTTTTTGAAAATAAATTTAAAAAAATTGGGAAAAACAATGATTTTTCAAATTTTTTCAAAATGTTATGATTATTTTTTAGTTCTAATTTAATAAAATAAAGTATAATTTAATTTATTATTATTTATTTTTTATTTTAAATATGCTTTCTTCAATGAAAAGATATATAAATATCTCGTACATTTTATATTTGTATTTTTTATTTTATCGTATATTTTATATTTTATATAAAATATACGATCTAATACGATATACGATTAAATCTGCTCATATATTTTATATTTGAATAAATAAAAAATATACGAGAAAAAAATTTAATCTAAGGGCCCCAAAAATCTGAATGGCCTAGGGCCCAGCGTACGCGTAATCCGACCCTGAGAGCGCTATAAGTAGCTAAACTATTGTAGTCGCTACTTTTTTTTGTAGTTTGTATTATAGCGTGTTACTTTTTAAAAGTGTAGTGAGTAGTGCAATACAAAAAAAAAAAAAAAAATTTAGTTTCTTAGCGATTTCTGGCAACTACTTTTAACGTTAGTTAAATAATGAAACTAAGTTCAAACGAAAAAAAAAATTCTAATCTGATTGGTGCGAATCCTTCGCTGGCCTGTGAACGTATACAATGAGAATGCCTCTGTGGCCGAGCTTTAATAAGACTTACGTCTGACGCTCGAAAAAATCGGGGAGAAATCGGTCGTGTCATGAGAAATAGAATTTTGAATATCTGGTTTTTTTTAAAATTCGATTTTACTAGAAGTATAAAGTACGTTTTTGTGTTTGATTTCTTACTTTAAAATATCGTCTGCAATAATTAATTAGCATATTTGCTGTCACCCCCTCAAACCATTAAGATTGAGTCCTAGAACGTTAAGATCCGATCATTGGATCAAAAGTTATTCAGGGTGGTCCGTTTTTTGTTTTTCGCACTTTACTTTATTTCTAAGAGGATATAAAAAAAGGCATTGATCATTTAAATCACAAATATTTGATAATTTCTTAGCATTTATTTAATTACTGTAGAGAAAAGCATAGAGTTTGAAAGTTAAAAGAGCAAATTCATTAAAAGTACTTTGGAATAAAAAACGATTTCATGTAAACTTAAATTAAAACTTCTTAATATTTCCTCATATTTAATAAGCCAATTTTTTATTTAAAATCATTTTGAATATTGGTGAAAATCAAGTTTTCCAGTTGAGTTTGTCTTCTAAAAGTAGCGAAGTAGTGACTACATTTCGAAAGTATTTTATAGTTGCTACATTTAATAAAAAAGTAATTGTAGTTAACTACAATTGTAATAAAATAGTTGTAGCTGTAGTTAACTACAAAGAAAATGTGGTTTTTCCGACCACTGTTTGATGATGCTTTAATTTAACTTATTGTATGATTTTCTCTTTTATTCTTTTAGCATATGAACCTATTCCTTAGAGCAAGCAGTTCTTAAATCTTGTTCTACTGTAGAACCCTAAATATTGTCTTTCTTTCAACGAAACCCTGATTTTATAAATAAAGCATAAAAAAAAATTGAACGTATAAGCCAGTAAAAGATTACTTCATTTAGATAATACTTAATGAGAAGAATAAGATTTTTCCTTTAATCTTATGATAATTTAACTATCTATTATGTATCTGTATATAGTCTAGTTCTGAATTGGTTTTGGTTACATATTTTATAGAAAAACTTAAAATAAATGAAATATGCAAATTATGATTTTCTTTGAAGTAAAACTAAATAATAATAATAATAAATTGATTTTTTATAAACGAATTTAGTTATTTGATAATCCTGTATACTAATGCACTTTTTTATAAATACAATTCTTTTTCAAACTTTATTTAATATATTTTTATTAAAAAACTAAATATTTTTTTTAAAAAATAAAGTTGAGAGTTCTCTTTTATTGGCATTTTACTTAAAATAATGTCAGATGAAATCTAAAATAAATTATTGATTAATGGTTGGATCTCAATATAATTAAAGCTTTTAAAAATTATTACTGATAAAAAAAAAAATACCTAACTCTCGGAATCCTTTTTATCCCTCCTCGAAACCCTAGATTTTCATGGAACATCATTTGAGAACCGTTATCTCAGAGCGCAGTTTGTCTCTTTCCAACAATAATTTATTAATAAGTAGGGAACCGATTATCCGGAACGATCGGGACCAACGCTATTCCGGATAACTGATTTTTCCGGTTTTCTGAATGGCGAAAAAAAGCCGTTTCTTTTATTGTTAAACCCAACTAAAAAAAGAAATATTTGGAAATAATCTTGAAAAAACAAAGTAATACACTAATGATTATTTCCAAAATGATGGTAAGGTAAACATCTTTCAAAAAAGAAAGAAAAATCCTAAAATCTTATGAGGAAAAAAACATTTAAAAAAAAAAAATGGCGGGAAAATTTATTGAATTTCGTTCCGGTTTTTTGGTTTTCCGGTTTACTGATTTCCGGATAACGGGTTCTGTATTGTATTTGCAAATTTTAAGAAGTGGACTTACGAAAACGTGTATGAAATAGTGCACCAAAAAATAATAAATATGTTTTTGTATGTAAATAAATTATGTATACAAATAAAAACATAATGTTTAGAGAGGCTGATTTGAGATAGTTATTGCTAAATATTAATTAAATTACGGAATAAGGCACAATTCTATTTTCTTCGAATCAACATGTTCGCCTTTCCTTCGACGAATTCGGTTTCCTATTTAATTTTTGCAGAAAAGCTGTCGAAATTCAAGTCCTGCAATATATTTTCATCTATAGTAGTATCTAGAGCCGCGGTGGCTCATCGGAGAGAGTGCTCGTCTTTCAATGAGGTGAACCAGGCTCGAATCCCAACAAAGGCAGGTCGATTCGAATTCCGCATTCGACTCGCACCGACCATAGTGCTGACGTAATATATCCTTAATGGTAGACGGATTATGGGTTATATTCCCCTTATAGCCAGGCTAACGGTGGGAGATTTTCGTGGTTTCCTCTCCATGTAACGCAAGTGCGGATTATTTCCATCAAAGGTCCTCCACGAAGGCGAATGTTTCCCAATACTTGAACCAGGAGTTTTCTTGTTTTCTGGATTGGGCTCAAAATTAAAAGGCTACGGAGTTGAAATTTAGTAGTTTCAAAGCAGCAGTACAATTATTAAAAATTCTCTTTTTGGTCAAAGGAAAAATTTCCTATTTTTAAATGGTTTGTTAACATTGCTTTTTTGTTGATCAATATCCTTTGTACGTTGCTTTTTTATTGTTTAGTAGCTCGTCAGAGGTGTTGGACTGTTTCAAATTTTTCTATTTTTAAAAACTAATCTAGTTTTTCGTTTTGTTTTGTTTTGCTTATTGATGGAAAAAAAAAGAAACTGCAATGAAATCTCAATGGAAAATGGAATCACAAATGAAAATTTTGATTAAAAAAAAAAGAAAAAAAAAAAAAGAAGAATTGAAAATTAAAAGAAAAAAGGAAAAAATTCTACAATCATTTATCTTATCATTAAACAAAAAAAAGAGAAATTTTTTAAATAAAATAAAAAATCTTATAATACCTCATATTTATATATGTAATCGCTTTATAGATTACATTTTATATTTTATTTTGTATTTCTCTTACATTTTATTTTCCATATTTTGCTTAATATATATTATCTTGTATATTTTTTACTTAATATGTTCTATTTTCGTTAAAAAAACATTTTGAGAGCTTCTCCCACTTTTGTATTGATATATTTTGCTTTGGCTATATTAATATAATATTAGAAAGCACTCCTTTTTGCGGATATAATCATGTGAGCTGATGATGAGATTATATCTTTTCATTAATTTATATTAAATGATTTAAAATAAAATATATTGTTTATGAATTATGAGTCGCATTATGAATTTATTGCTAGAATGCATAAATTATTTGAGAAGACTTCAGTTTTAACAACTCGAAGTGCATTATTTTGTTACCTCGCCTTTGGAATGTTAAAAACACCAACATC
This sequence comes from Parasteatoda tepidariorum, assembly GCF_043381705.1. Classification (NCBI taxonomy): domain Eukaryota; kingdom Metazoa; phylum Arthropoda; class Arachnida; order Araneae; family Theridiidae; genus Parasteatoda; species Parasteatoda tepidariorum. The sequence goes on from NC_092207.1 coordinate 71,822,464, forward strand.
CGGACTAAGATAGTATCGAATAAAAAAAAATAACATCCTAAAAAAAAAACTAGATTCGGACACGCTACAATGCTATATGGCATGCAAAATTACGAATATAGCACTTCTTAAACAACCCCCGTACTTCCGTTTTTATTGTTCCCTCCTGCCTAAGATGAGAGGGAGGACGAAGACAATGAAAGACGAAACCGAAAATAAGTGATGATTACTCGAACGCTTACAGCCCTAACGATGAATGACCGGTGGGGCACCACGTGCTTCGAACAAAAGAATATGTATCGTCTTTTGTTTTCACCTTAACTTTGTCTTCCACAATTATTCCGTATTTACTTCTATTTCTTCCATTACATCTTGCTGCAGAGGAAGTCGATGTAAATGACTTCTCAAGTCGCTAAGGAGGACGATATTGGAATTTTAATATCGCAGTACATCGTCACAAAATACCGACACTGACAATTTTAAACAGTATATCGCGTATTAATTGTGTGATGATAGAATGCTATTCTACATGTTAGCAATATATGACAAAAAATTTTCACTTTTATTTATGTACAATGCGCGGGGAGGGGGGGGGAACTCAATACTCTGAATAGCTTTTTATCAAATGATCGGATCTTGAAGTTCTAAGATCCAATCTTAATAGTTCGAAAGATGGTCTCTAATATACTATTTAATTAGTGAAGACGATAATTTAAATTACGAAATCAGACACGAAAACGTATTTCCTCTGAATATGCATACCTTTTGTTCGATGGATTCGGGGTTTTGACCCTTAGAATATTGCCGTAATCTGGGAAATATAGTTCCGATAGTTCAGTCAGGAGAGTGATCCAAAGTTTGAACTAGTGAACGTTAATTTTATTTTATGTGTATTTTGCTATATCTGAAGAAATTTTTGAGTGAGTTGAAAAATGATTGCTCACAATTATGAAACTCGTTTATCCAAAGATAATTCCATGCAAAAATAATTTTTAATGACCATTTATTATTTTTTATTATTTAATTTAATAATAGACGAAAAGTTTTAGAATTGTATGACATGCAAATTTTTACATACTTTTAAAGAATGTAATTTAATATGGTAAAGTACAAAGTAGTAAATCTATACAAAACCTTAATCAGACCAATTATTCTATATAGTAGCGAGACTTGGCAATTAATAAAACAGAGGAAAATAGACTACTCAATTTTGAAAAAAAGATCCTTCAGTCAATTTTTGGAGCAGTTAAGGAAAATAATATTTGGAGAAGTCTATATAATCATGAGATATACAATAGATATAGATTACCTAATATTTTGAGGGTTATTAAGGTTTAAAAGCTTCCTTTTTCGAAAATTGAAGGAACTAGAAGAAGAGGGAGACCAGCTACAAGATGGTTGGACAGTGTTGAGAAGGACTTAAAATTGTTGGGAATAAACAGGCGGAAATATCTAGCTCAAAGTCGCCCTGCCTGGAGGCAGTTAATTGAGAAAGCCTTGACCTGCATTAGGCTGTAGTGCTGACGAAGAAGAAGAAAATAAAAAGTTTGAATGAATCCGGTCGAATAGTTCCCGAGAAGTAGAAATTATTTTTAAAAAAATCATAATTTAAAATTTGATTTCTCAGGAATTATTTGTATGGCTAACAATTCAAAACTTTTTCGATTATTTTTAAATAAAATAATAATAAATAATTATTTAAAAAAATTATTTTTTACATGGAATTATGGAATTGTTTTTCAATAAATGAATTTCACAATTGTGGGCAAAAATGTTTCAATTCGATTATAGATTTCTCGAAATATAGCCAACTACACAAAAAGTAAAATGAACGTTAAGGTGTTCAAACTTAGGACCGTTCTTTTGACCAAATCTAACGTCAATATTTCTCAGATGGCGGCTACTCCCTATATTTTGAGGATCAGAAATCCACATCCGTCGTAAAAAGGTATGTTGTTTATTCAGAGATAGTACGCTTTTGTGTCTAATTTTGTAACGTAATATATCGTTTGCCCTAATTAGTTAGCATTTTTGAGATCACCCCTCGAACCATTAAGAATGAGTTTTAATACGTGAAAATCAGATTTTTAGATCAAGAGTTATTCAGAGTGTTTCATTAATTTTTTTGAGCACTGTACATTCAGACAACAATATTTATTCATCCAACTGAAGAAAAAATTCTTTTTTTTTTCTTCAAAATTGTTTTAAATAATTTTAATTATTATATAAAAAGATAGCAATGAATCTAACATACGATATTTAACATTGTAGATTATTTTCGCATTCAATAATGATCCTTATAGATAACGGTAGCGATATTAATTTAGTTGACAATTATCTTTTCCGCTAAAAATTACCATACTGAAATTTTAATATAGGATATTTTAGATTCACGATACATCTTAACAAAATATCGATACTGGCAATATTTTAGGATGATATAACCACGTTTTATCACAGTATATATGTATATCGCGTGCTACTTGCATGTTGATAGCATAGTATCACGCGATATTTTTCCACTTTTATAAATCTACATTATATTTACTTGGGTTATGCTCTTTTTTAACACAACTGATAAAAAGACTTTTTCTATGGATATTATTTAAATAATTTTTTATAATTAAAAATTAGATGCAAATCTAGTACCAATCTAGTAATAACGTAGGTCTAGTAATAACGTTGTTGATTATTATCGCATTTGGTAACTATTGTTTATTGATAATATCGATATTATTGTAATATATATTTATTATAGTCGATAATGATCGCAATAATATCGTATGCAATGTATATATGTAGATTATTCTATTACCGACGTTGAGCAACCGACCCAATTCTGAGTTTACGACTATCAATGTTCAGCTCCGTAGCCTTTAATTTTGAACCCATTCCAAAACATAAGGAAACTCATGGATGAAGCATTGGAACAAACTTGGACTTTTTTTATGGAACTGCATTTGCGTCGCGTGGAGCTGGAATCCACCGAAATCTCCCACGATTAGCCCGACACGTAAGGGGATTCTAACCCATGATTCGTTTACCACTGGGGATATTTTATGCCAGCACTATGGTCGGTCCGAGCCTTGAGAATAATTCGCATCGACCAGTCAAAACTAGGATACGATTCTGGGTAACCTCATTAGGAGGCGAGAACTCGATTTCCTGATCCACATCTATATTTATAATTTTTTTTTATAACCGTCGTTGAACAACCGACCGAATTTTATGGGTTTACGACTACTAATGTTCAACTCCGTAGCCTTGTAATTTTGAACCCAATCTAGAAGACAAGGGAACTCCTGGATCGAGTATTGGGAGAAATTTTCCTTCGTGGAGGACTTTTTGATGGAGCTAACCCGAAATTGTATTACATGGAGAGGAAGTCCACGAGAACCTCCCACGGTTAGCCTGACGGCAAATGGACTCTAACTCATGATCCGCCTACCACTGAGGATATTTCACGTCAGCACTGTGGTCGGTGCAAGCCGGATGCGGAATTCGTATCGACTGGGATTCGAACCTGGTTCGCATCATTCGGAAGGCGAACGCTCTATCCCCTTAGCCATCGCGGCTCTATATTTATAATTTATAATGTATCATAAAAAATAATTATGAATTATCGTCATGGTTTTCAGAAATAGAGTCAATTAATACCATCCCACCTCTAATATGATGTTTCATTTTTATTATTGTGTTTCTGTTTCTGCAATAACTATTTCGTATTCGCTGCTTATTTGCAACTACTTTTATTACACTTTGACCATGAAGTTGATAAATTTGACTTAGAATAATTGTTTACTAAAGACTTTCGGTAAATATTAGAATTACTATATCACGATGTGTCATAGTAAAATACAAAATTTTACTAGAATTATACTGTTTTTCCAATTTTCATTGTTGTTGTTTTTTTTTTGCAATGATTATAATTTTTAATGTAAAATATTTTTTTACCACTTGAACTGGATAATCTTCTTTGCATTTCCCCTGAAAAAAAAAAAAGAATTTTGTAAAATTGTGAAACTTAAACAAATCTAATTATCTCGAATACAGCTAATCGAAGGAATTTACAATTCAAAAACAAATAATTTTAAATGCTTTTGTCTTTTTTTTTTAAATCCGTAAATGACAATTTCGTTTATCAATCAAACAATAAGATTGATGTTCTTTCATTTCGTCATCAGTCTTTATCTCGAATTTAGCTAATCAATGGCAAAAAGAAATTGCATTACAATTAAAAAAATAAGCATTTTTTCTTTTTCAAATCCACAAAAGACATTTTATTTCTAAAACAAAGAACCCGATTTATGTTGGTTCATAAATTAAATTGAAAAAAAAAATAGTTTAAAACTAAATAAGCACTTATAAATTTGATTATCCGTAAATTTTTAAAATTTCCAACGTTATCTTGAAAGGACATCATGCCTATTCAATCAACGTCTAAAATTTAAAAATAAACATTACAAAATGTTCTTTTTCCTGAATCCGAAAATGACATTTTTATTTATCAGTCAAACAATCCGATTAATGTTCCCACATAAATTTAGATTTAGGGTGTTGCTGAAATCAGAAACACAGATTGCGGTCGCCAAGAATCTCTAAAAAGAATGATTTATTGAAAAAGAACACCGAAATAAAAGAAATTCTGTTCAAGATCGCGACCGTCATTCCTTTTTATTGAAATCCAAAATAAGCTCTTTCAACTTTTGATATTAAAACACCTGCTCAGCTTTTCTTCGTTTTCAATGTTTACATAACCGCTTCTAGATCCTAAATCGTTTTAAGATGGTTTATTAAAGAATGTATTTGCCGTTATGCGCACTTCAGTAGCTGTTTTTTTTTAAACAAAATAAGTGCTTTTCTGACTTTCGCCATTTTGAATGATAACGCAGAATGACTAAATTTTGTTCTCTACAAAATTACATTTTAGTGTATAAGTAATGCGTTTAATAACTATTGGAATATTTAGAGGCAATTCTTAGAAATTTGAATACATTGAGTTTTTCATTTAAAAAAAAAAAAAAGGAAAAAAATTTCTTGTGTCTGATTTCTATGAAGAATTTAAGAATTCAATTATAAAAATCAGAATTGCAAAATAATTTTATTTGTCAGATTTTTTAAAATAACTAAATCAATAAATAAAATAATAATGAATGTCATCTGGACGATTTTTAACTATCACTTTCATAAAAGGAAACATTATATTTTATTTCAATAAAATTTGTTAGTCATTATAAAATAAACAACTACATTCAAACTGATAGAGCAATAACTATCCAGCTATATGCTTGAATCAAATTGGTATTTTTTTTTAATTATAAGGATATTATTTAGTTACATATTTTTTAAATCCAGAATTCTACTAAGAATTGAGGCGTTTGTTTTCAAAATCTGCTCGATGAACAATCTTTTCCGAAATTAATTTTTTCTGCTTTTTCAGCCCGTATGTAAACTTCTACATCTTTGAATAATTTAGATTTAAAAAACAATAAAATAAGAAAAGGAAACAAAAAGAATAGAAAAAAAATATTTTTAGTAGAACAACTTAGCTCTACCGCATCACATAATAAATTTGGTCACTTTATTTAACTCGGAAATGTACACATATTCCCCAACCGAATGTAACTTTATGCTTGTGTGAATGTAAATTCCTGAACACCAGGATCTCCTAATGCACTTTCCTGCAACACCAGAACATTTTTGTTCATATTACTCGATCGATAAATGTACACCTTATTTTCTTTGAGAAGCTTTGTTTTCCTGCAGAACCAAAACATTCTTGCTGATAGTGCTTAACAAAGAAATGAACACCTTATTTTCTTTGAGAAACTTGGCTTTCCTTCAGAGCCAGAACGTTTTTGCTCATATTACTCAATCGAGAAATGTACCCTTAATTTTTCTTCCAAATGCAACTTTTTCTTTTGCAGCACCAGAACATTTTTACTTAAATTACGCAATCGAAAAATGTACACCTTATATTCCTTAAGAAACTTTGCTTTCGTGCAACTCCAGAACAATTTTGCTACTATAACTCAATCGAAAAATGTGCACCTTATTTTCTTTCCTATTGCAACGTTGCTTCCTTGCAGAGCCAGAACATATTTGCGCATATTACTCGAGAAATGTACACCTTATTTTCTTTAAGAAACTTTCCTTTCCAGGAGCACCGGAAAATTCTTGCTCTTATTACTCAATCGAGTAAAGTGCCCCTTATTTTCTTTGAGTAAATTTGCATTCTGAAGAATCAAAACGTTTTTGCTCAATTCTATAAATTTAAATCTTATTTTTGTTCAGCAACTTTGATTTTCCGTAGTATCAGAATATTTTCGCATACATTACTCAATCGAGAAGTGTAATATTTATTTTCTTTCCAAATGTATCTTTTACTTTTGCACTTGAACATGTTTACATATGTTACTCACTAGAGTATTGTGTACCTTATTTCATTTGAAAAACTTTTCTTTTCTGTACAATCAGAATATTTTTGTTCACATTACTTAATCGAGATATGTGCAGCTTATTTTCGTTAAAAAAAACTTTGCTTTCGTGCAACTCTAGAACATTTTTGCTCATATAAGTCAATCGAGAAATGTGCACCTTATTTTCTTTGAGTAAATTTGCATTCTGAAGAATCAAAACGTTTTTGCTCAATTCTGTAAATTTAAATCTTATTTTCGTTCACCAACTTTGATTTTCCGTAGTATCAGAATATTTTCGCATACATTACTCAATCGAGAAGTGTTGTTGTTGTTGTTGTTGTTGATTTACGTCGCACTAGAGCTGCACTATGGGCTATTGGCGACGGTCTGGGAAACATCCCTGAGGATGATCCGAAGACATGCCATCACAATTTTGATCCTCTGCAGAGGGGATGGCACCCCCGCTTCGGTAGCCCAACGACCTGCGCGCGAAGTCGAGCACTTTACGGTAGCACAGTTTAACGAGGACCAATACCGCACACCCTCGGTCCCTACGCAGACTGATCCAAGTGGGTCACCCACCCGCACACTGACCGCAGCCAGTGATGCTTGACTTCGGTGATCTGATGAGAACCGTGTCTTAACGATCAGTCCACTGCGGGACCAATCGAGAAGTGTAATATTTATTTTCTTTCCAAATGTATCTTTTACTTTTGCACTTGAACATGTTTACATATGTTACTCACTAGAGTATTGTGTACCTTATTTCATTTGAAAACCTTTTCTTTTCTGTACAATCAGAATATTTTTGTTCACATTACTTAATCGAGATATGTGCAGCTTATTTTCGTTAAAAAAACTTTGCTTTCGTGTAACTCTAGAAAAAATTTTTGCTCATATAAGTCAATCGAGAAATGTGCACCTTATTTTCTTTGAGTAAATTTGCATTCTGAAGAATCAAAACGTTTTTGCTCAATTCTGTAAATTTAAATCTTATTTTCGTTCAGCAACTTTGATTTTCCGTAGTATCAGAATATTTTCGCATACATTACTCAATCGAGAAGTGTAATATTTATTTTCTTTCCAAATGTATCTTTTACTTTTGCACTTGAACATGTTTACATATGTTACTCACTAGAGTATTTTGTACCTTATTTCACTTGAAAAACTTTTCTTTTCTGTACAATCAGAATATTTTTGTTCACATTACTTAATCGAGATATGTGCACCTTTTTTTCTTTAAAAAACTTTGCTTTCGTGCAATTCTAGAACATTTTTGCTCATATAACTCAATCGAGAAATATACACCTTATTTTCTTTAAGAAACTTCGGTCGGAAAATTCTTGCTCTTATCACTCAATCGAAAAATGTGCACCTTATTTTCTTTGAGTAAATTTGCATTTCAAAAGAGCCAGGATACGAGAAATTTGCATCTTGTTTCTTTTCAATAGCTTAGTTTTTCTACACCAGCGGAAAAATAATTTTATGCTCAAATTTTAAAATTGAGAAATAAACTCCTTTATTTTCTTTGAGCAACTTAGTTTTTCAACTGCCTCAGAAAACTTTTGCACATTTTGGCCAAACGATAAATGTACGTTTTATTGTCTTTCCTATTATAACTTTCTCCTGCACCAAAATTTTTTTTCGTATGTTACTCAGTCGAGTAATGTATAGCACATTTTATTTGAGGAACTTTTCATTCCGGTTGAACCAGAACATTTTCCCTCATATTACTCAATCAAAAAATGTATAGTGCTCACAAAAAAAAGAAAACAAAATTAATTACTTTGAAAACTTATGATCTAATGTCGTAGATTTAAAATTCGATTTCTCAGGAACTACTCAACCGATTTCGCTCAAATTTTGTTATTTGACACGCAAAATTACATTCTTTAAAATGATGTCAGAAACTGTATGCCTTACAATCCAGAAATTTTTCAATTATTAAGTAAAATAATAAAAAATAATAAATATTATCTAAAATTTATTTTTTGCATGGAATCATCTTTGGATAAACGAACTTAAAAATTTGTCGAGATGAGGTGAAATACGCAAAAAATAAAATAAATATTATGAGGTTCAAATTTTGAATCACTCTCTTGACCAAACTATTTGGACAATATTTCTCAGATTGCGGCTACCTCCGATATTTTGGAATCCAGAAATCCGAATCCGTCGACAAAAAGGTATGTTTATTCAGAGAAAGAACGTTTTTATGTCTGATTTCGTAACTTAAAATATTGCCTGCGCATATTAATTAGCATATTTGATTGTCACCCTCTCGAGCCATTAACATTGAGTCCTAGAACGTGAAAATCCGATCATTAGATCAAAAGTTATTCAGGGTGGTCCATTTTTTTAACGCATTGTTTTAAATTGTCTTTTTCAAATGTATTGATTTGCGTTCAAAGGTCTTTCTTAGTTTAATGAAATTTAATATATGTAATTAATATTTGTTCTCCAATAAGGCTTAGATTGAAATTAAATTCATTTAGGCTGTAGACATACTTTTTTGAGTTGTGATTGTCTACCTGATAAAAGTTATCAATTTTGTCCACAATAACTCCGTGTAGTGGGCTAGTGTGCACCAAAACAATATATATTTTTTTTTAAATATTAAGCATGCAAGAATTTAAAAAAATTGTTGTTCCAGATATGAAACAGAATGACAGGTAATCGTTCAAATTATTAACCATATTTGTAGCGATTTTTGTCACAAATTTGTAAAAAATTTCCACTCTAGTCCTCTCTCTTTTACGCTCAATATTCTTTATGGAACTTTGTTTTCCTGCAGCACAAGGAGTTTTAGTTTATATTATTCAATGTGCATCTTATTTTCTTTACGAATCTCTGCATTCTTCGCAGCACCAGGAGTTTTACCTCATCATATTCAAAACTGAACGTAACAAAACTTAGTCGTCCTGCAGATCCACGAGGTTTTAGCTCGTTTTATCTATCAGGGAAAAAATTTATTTCTTTAACGTCTTGTATTTTTAAGCAATTTTTCTTTTCCTGCAGCAAAAAAGGTTTTTTTTCTCACTTCATTCTATGTGGAAAATTATATAATTTTATCATCTTTTTGTATTAGCGCAACTTTGCTTTTCTGCAGCACAAAGACGTTTTGTTCATGTTATTTTAATAGGATAAAATGTACAAATTTCTGTACAAATGTACAAAATGTACATATGTGTAAAGTTCAATTTCTTTCAACACAAGTAAGGTGTTGAAAGAAATTGAACTTTGGTCAGGTTATTTGGAAGGAAATTTTTATATAAGAAAATGTTAAGATATTTAAGAATACTCTCTATTAAAAATTTAAATCATTTCCAGTTTGTGTTTTAGTTTTACGTGGGTGCTTTTAATTACACCAAAATATATATTTATTATCATATTGTATAAAATGCGTTTACCCATGAAGTAATTAAAAAATACTTCATACCATTTAATAACATTTTTGTAATTAGGGTAACATAAAAATGCTAAATTGATAAAATGATTATTTGTTTTCAGTCCCTTTTAATCCATTTCAATTTTCAAAGGTCAGAAGTTGTGACACATAATTAGTAAAATAAGTCAAATGATTTAGAATGCTAATTAAAGCTGTGCACACTTTTGTAATAATACTATTTTAATATTTTTTTCTTATTTCCTTTAGAGATATTTCTCTATTTTTTGCCTGCTATTTAACATTATGAAGTAATTTTTAAGTTTCAAGATGAAACTAATAAGATTTTATGAATTAATATGAATGTAGAGTTCTCCAATTAATTTATTCTAATTCTTAATTAATTTATTCTAATTCGATCTTATGTTATACGAAACTATGAATCTAGAAAAATCCTGTATACATTTAAAATTATCCAATGACAGCCAAATTAATTTTATCACATTTCATATAAAAATGACGACCGAGAAGTTATCTAAATTTTAGTATTTGGAAATACGAGTCACCATACTTCTCAAATTAAAATATGAATCTAGATATGTTAATTTTTCAACATGTAATTAATCTTATATTTTATATGAAATTCTGAAACTAGGACTCGCCCATACTTAGTCTAATATCATACATTTATAACAATATTTATAATATGTGTATAGAACAATATATTGTATATGCATAAAATATAACATTAATATATTTAATTTCACCTCATGAATATATGAATCTAGACTTAACTCATACTTTAGCATAACTTGACAGCCTAATAATTTTATCACATTATTTCTTACGAAAATATCCATTTAGAATTAGGAAAAACAGCTTTAATAATTTCGTTATACTTCTTTTAAAAATATGAATCTAGAATAAGTCTATCTTTTAACGTGTTACAAATAATAAATTTTATGAGATTTCAAATTAAACTTCGACAACAGTTTTAAATTGCAACTGCCTTAATTTCTTTTCTAACAATTTCTTTTCTTAAAGGAAGAATGATTCTTTCGTAACTTTCAAATTAAACTTCGACAACAATTTTAAATTGCAACTGCCATAATTTCTTTTCTAAAAATTTCTTTTCTTAAAGGAAGAATGATTCTTTCGTAATTTTCAAATTAAACTTCGACAACAATTTTAAATTGCAACTGCCTTAATTTCTGTTCTAACAATTTCTTTTCTTAAAGGAAGAATGATTCTTTCGTAATTTTCATGGCAATAATATGCTAACAAAACACAGGTGATTCCGTTGTTTAATTTTACTTGAGCATGACACTTAGTGGACGTAGAACATTTAAACTTTCCTAAATGGCTTGGAAAAGAAGCAATTACAGAGATACCGTGTGGTTAAATTCCTGAAGGGTGATATCAGCCCAACTTTTAAACAAAAAAAAAACAAAAAAAAGAAGAAAACGATTTTTCTGTCGACACAGATGTCACTTAATATGCGCTCAACACATTCGGGCGATTGCAGGTGGAACAGCATCAGATACATTTTTCAGATTCATTCATCCCAGACGAAGTACTACTGAGCATGCGCTGTACCTTACTCATCTTTCGGGAAGAACATGTGACCTCGTATACGTCACTATCGTTGAAACCGGCGAGCTTTTCCACGCGAGATTTCATTCATTCATCTTTACCCCAAGTTGCGGATGGGATGAAGATGAAAATTTAACACAACCTTCTACTACTGTTCGTAGTTGTGTATTATTTACTTTACTTTTAACAACTAAAAAAAAATTTTTTTTACAATACATTTTATACTGTTCCTTAATTAAACGGAAGAAAAAAATCGTTTTAATTATTTTTACCTAAATCAGACGATAAATTTTTTATGAAGAAAAACAAAATATTTTTCCGTCAAGACGCAAAATATCACTACAAGCTATTTTTCGCCTGAAAAAAATTTATTTCTTTGATTTTTACGATTGAATTGGGATTTATTTACTAATTATGCTGAAAGAAAATTTCATGTGATGAGACTTATATGAAGATAATATATAAGCGATTTATCAAAAACATTCTGGATTTTGGTGACAAAAAATCATAAGTTTTCTTTTAATCATCATGGAAAGTGATTATAAAGGGATTTTTTTAAGAAACATGTGCTTGACAGTTAAAGTGTTCATTGTCGTATTGATGTTTTGGACAAAATCAGGTAAGTTAATACTTTTAGTTGCCACAAATGAATTCCTCAATTATCTTGTCTCGTTTTGCTATGTATTGCTGTAATTTTTATCTCACTTAATGTTTGTTTTTTTTCATTCAATATTTAAATTAGGTTTTTTTTTATTAAAATATCCACATATCTGGTTTAAAAGTTATTCTTCAAAAGAAAAAAAAACTTTTATAATGCTGCTAAAGTCCTTTTAAATTATAAATAAAAATATTGCAAATAAAAATATTTTTCATGAAGGATCTGTAATACGTTTTTGAAACTTTCTTGAGATTTTTTTAAAAAAATTAATAGCTGTTAAATCACTTAATAAGTATACAAAAAATCTTAACAAATCCACTATAGGAAATTTGAAAATTTTTAAATTTATTTTGAATAAAAATATTCTTGCTTTACTTTGGCTTCAATACGATTTGTTATTAGTTGAAAATTTTTTTTAACATTTTTGAAATTTAAATTTCTTATTATTTCTTTATTATTATTTTATAAATTTATTTATCAAAACTTGAAATAATTTTTTTCCCTTCTACTTTTCAACTAATGAGGAACAATTTCATCAGTATCATCACAGAAAAATTTAAATGAGTTATTATATTATTTTGTTTCAGGTTTGTCCTGCGTATCATTTTATAAATCTTGTATTAAGTTTACCTGAGAATAAAAATAAATTATTGGTAGATTAAAAAAAAATTAAATGCACATTGAAGTCATTTTAAATTTCTTCATAGGTGTTCATTATAAGTTTTCATTATATAAGTCTTCATTATAAGTTTTATTTCTTTTTTAATTTTTAAACTTAAAAAAGAAAAAAAACGCATTTAAGCATGAAGTACTTTTTACCATCCTCTTTAAGCTTAGTTTTTTCTTCTTCTTTTTTTCTAGATATTTTTGGGATATGGTATTATACTGTGATATCTAATTGAGATTTTTTAAAACGCTCATTTGCGCATGATATTGAACATCTTACTTTTCACATTAAAAAACCGTTATATAATTTGCCCTCACCTTTTCGGCTTGTACTTTATGATTACAGAAAAAACGAGGAGATGACAGTTAAATACAAGATGATGAATATGGACTCACAAAACACTTTAATTCAAATTCTGAAACAATAAAATTTATTTTGTTCTTCAAATGGAACAAATTTATTTGTAACGCCTATATCAAACTAGGTAGGTGTAAAGGTGAATAATGAAATAAAAAATATATTATATTAATAAATACATCAAAGAGCACCATGATTTCAAAAATTAAAAGAATGATTTTAATTTCTATGTGGTATTTGACTCCATCAATGAAAAACACTATGTTTAATTTAAATAAATTTGTTTATTCATCCTAATGTTAGAAATTATCTAATTCTTTTCGTATATTGCTATTATTTAACAATTAAGTGTATGAAATGTCATCGTTAAGTGAAAAAAATCTTGTATATTTTTAATGCTTTAAAACATTATATCATTTACTATTTCATTAAAAATTCATTATAATTATTAAAACTTTTATTATATTATCAAAACATTTACTATAATTATTTTTTCGCAATTAAAATTTTACAAACTAACTTCTTTACATAATATGTCCTCCGCTAATAATTAATGAATCATAACATAATGAATATATTACGTCATAAACGAATCATATTGTTTCATATTTAAAATTTATATACAAATGTCAGAATTCGAAGGCTATTTTTAATGAAGAACGCAATCTTGTTGTTCAAATAATTAACAGTACTACTTCAAAATGTATATCGATAAATTATAGCAATTATGGCAATTAATATATCAATTCATACATGAATATTGTTTTTTAAATATAATGTTTATAAAAGGGAAGCTTTTTTGAAGAAATTGCTTTGTACTCCTCATAAAATACTGCAGCTTTTAATAATTTCTAGTTTAATAATGTTTCATAACTAAAATATACATGCCCTGACAAAAAGTTCAGGGTAAATGAAAGTTCTACCGAAAGAGTATCTTATAGTACATGTATTTAAGTTATTGATTTGGTAATTTTTCCGTTTATATGGTCACGATTTACCAGAAATTCTGTTTTTCAAAATTATAGCTCTTATTACCACACATTTAGTAAAAAATACATAACTGAATAGTAAATTTTACCGAAAATAATGGTTTTTATGCCATGCTCTGAAGTATTATTAGAAAATTGTCGAATTTTACTACATTTACTAAATTTTATCACACATTAGAAAACAATGTTTTATTGTTAATTTTATCAAAATTATTACCAAAGCTACAAGCCTTTTGGTGTTTCTAGAAGCACGGTAAATTTTATCTGGTAGTTTTGACCGTACTTTTTTTCTCAGGGTTTAAGCAAATTTGCCTTAAAATGCACTGTAGTAAAAAATTACAGTCACCCAGGATGCCGGTATTTTTTGCTGTAAAATATTTTTTTACAGGAACATAAAACGGGGAAAATAATCCTATATAGCGTTAAGTTTTACAGCAATATTTACCGTAAATTCACTGAATCACTCTAGTTAAATAAATATTACTGTAAACTTAACGGAACAATATTTTACTCTAAAAATGGATTTTACTGATGATGCATCCAAAACTCCGGTTCTTTATACCATAATTTGATCCAGAATTTGTTACCGATTTTTTATTATTATACGCATTAATTCATCTCGATAATATCGTTTAAACTTGTTGCGCAACCTCAACCAGGTGTTTAATTCAACTGTATTTCCGTTCAACTTGTATCAAATCCGTAATAATAATAATTATTATTATTTTCGTCAGAATATGTTCTACTTGTGCCAATTTAAGGTCCATGATATGGTTCAACTTGTTCGAACTTTAAAACAATGTATAAATTAAGATTTTTACAAAAAGTTGAATGATTATATTTACTAAAATCTCTATGAAATGTTAAAACTTTTAATTTCGTATTCAAATTTATTCCATTAAGACATCCGGTGGGGAAGGGAACAGGGAGTACCTGCTTTACCCCCGTTTTCTGAAGATCAAGAGCAGGGAGGGGGTGCTATAATACTTCCGCCTACTGCAAACATCTGGCTATCGCACCACATATATATTTTTTTACCTTATTTTTTAGTGGCAGACAGGAGGAGAGGAGGTGTGGGAATCGGAAATCAGCGCACGCGACCGGTCTAGTTTCTTGTGAGACTTTCGGCTACCCCTCGTGAACACAGGGAGAATGCCCCCATTCATAAAATGATATAAGAACTGCCATCGAGAAGGAAGGGGAATTATTGAGTATGACAGAATGATTTGGAGAAACCTATTTCATTTTGACAGTGTAGTTTACCTTTTATTGTTCTGTACTTGACGAGTTTCCTATGTGGCCTAGTTTTTAACTCTTTTGGACCGTTATATCCAAACCACAAATTTTCAAGGTTTTCATAGTTCATATTAAGTATCAAATAGCCCTATAGGTAGTTTCTTATTTCTTGCAAAGTCTCTTCTGTGGTCGTATTCCTTGCATTGTTTTCCTTTTTTTTTCTTCAATAATTTTGAATTTAAATAATGCAATTCTTTTTTAATTTATTTTTTAATTTATTTTTCTAAATACATTAAGAGAATAAAATGAGAAATATATTTTTCCTAAAAACCTTTCGGAAACAGAAGGGCTTAGCTAGCTACCAATTCGTACGGTCGTCGGGAAATATTTTTTTAATGTGAATATTAAAATTAAAATTAACGTTGTTTTTTGAAGCTCTGTCACCAAGGAAAATAAAAAAGCCACAGTTTAAGTGCCTTACACTCGAAGCAATGGTCTAATTTTTAAACATTATATATCATCCTGCTGTGAAGAATTATCTGGGCTTTACAACTGACAAATAACTTAAACATTTTAAAAGTTTCTTAAAAATTGTCAATTTGGAGATATTTTCCCACCTAAGAGAAAATTATCAAAATCACTACCTCATTCTCAGTTGTTGCAAATTTTTATGAGCCCAGGCTATGCAGCATTGGAGTAAATTTTTGAAATATTAAAAAATTTAATGTTAGTTTGTATTTTATCTATAATTGCTGAACCGATTTAATTGACCATATTTTTGTGCTATACTAAAATTTGTTTGTATCAAAAACTTACAGAAGTAATTTTGCTACTGAATTTGAAACTTAAATAGTTAAAAAGAAAAAAGAAAGAGTCTCATTTTTACACATGATGTAAACATCCTAATCCACTATCAAAATTTCATTTAAATAAAAAAATAGCTTAGTTTAAATGCCACAATTATTGCCGGATAATGCAAATTATCAAAACCTGCAGTATAATTTTAAAATACTATTTAAATAAACCATATTTTTCACATTCAGTTTTTCTTGTGGTACAGGTTAGTGTTCTAAAACTCACGCTCTAAGTCGAAGAAATTTTCATTCTACAGAATTTCTCTGACTTACAAAGCGTAACGCTTTAAAAAAAAATTTTTTTTTTTGTGACATAAGTAATAAAGATTGTTTTGCAGCAGAGTGGGTTCTTCTAGCAATCATGTAATTAAATTGTCATTTAATGTAGCACCGTGCTCTCTTTTATTTCTACACGGAAATAACAAAAAGAACATAAAATTCTCTACTTGAACTAATTTCTCTATTTTCTGAAATGCTTATTAAAATCCATTTATTTTGGCGTTGTCCTCCAATATCAGTTCAACAACACCTAAAAAAGGGACTTGACGATAAAAGCTTTTTGAAGAATGGCGTCTTTACCTACTATATATATAATGACTAAATCGTTTTGCAAATATTTAGTTGCCGAATCGGGTGGCAAGGATTAGCGTTTACAGAGAATAATCCACATAATCTCCAGTGTCTTGTTTTATTATGTTAAAAAAGCCTTTGCTTTATTTGTAATTAATATTTTTTCTTACAAAACTTAATCGATGTAAAAGAGAGAAAAAATATATAATCGGCAAGAAAGTGGAACAAAATATCTTGCAGATCGTTGTAGTACAGAACCTAACTTAACGCAAATGCAATTTTAATGGGCAGAATTTCGTACTGACAAAATATCGTAGAACACAATCTTGCGCGAACTAACTAGGTAAATCGTTTTCATTATGCAATTATTTGGTCATGGAATCGGGTGACAAAGATAAATGTAAACAGCAGATAATCCACAAAATCTCCATTATCTTATTTTTGTAATGTTAAAAAAAGCTTTCTTTAATATGTAATTTATGTTTTTCCTACAAAATTTTACTGATGTAAAAGAAAAAAGAATTTATCATTACCCAGGATGTGGAACAAAATATCTTGCAGATCGTCGAACAGAAAACTTAACGCAAACAAAATCTCAAGGGGCAGAATTTCGCACTGACAAAATCTCGTGGGACATATTTCGCCCGTACCAACTGTAGCAAATTACGATCTCAAACAGATAATGGAACGCAATCTCACGCTGACGAAATATCGTACTCGTTGGACATAACCTATCGATTAAAAAATTTGGAATAGAATCTTCTTCAGAAGAAAACAAAAAATAGCATTTAAAAACTTTATTTACTGTTGTATACCTTGAACGTCAGATTTCCTCCCTAAATTAGATCTGGGAGCTAAATTTCAAATTTCGTTTCGAAATAATAGTTATTATAATTATCGTTCTAGAGTCATTTTTACGAAAATGGTCACTTGCTTGACAAATAAAATAAAGATTTTTTATGTTTAGAAAGAACATTAGTTTATATAACAGCATTGTGGAAGTAAAAAATACTGTAATTAGAAATGTGACTAAGAAACAAATACTAATACATGTGTTTTTAAGTCACTTAACCCTTTGACGCAGATTTTTAAACATATTTTCATACTTTTTTCATTTTTTTGTAGTATTTCAGGTCAAATATTATATTAAGCATTTTAATAATTTATGGTTATAAAATACAGCATGAAACACCACTGTCTTTTTCTGCGTTAGAAGTAAAATCTTCCAAACAAGGCTCACTTCCAAACAATAGTTTTTTCGATTTGCACTTATTTATACCTAAGAGAAACATTATTCATCATTGAAATTTCTTTAATTTTCAAAAATCAATTATTGATAAATTTTTGGATATGAATGAGCAGAAAAAATTTCAACCTACTTTTTTTTTTTTTTGTATTTTATATATTTTTTCAAATATAATTTCGATAATCTAACACATTTTTTTAGTAACTATTAAACTGTTTTTTTAAAATTAAAAAAGTACCAAAATGTATTAGAGCATCGGGAAAAATATATAAAATGGACACTGGAGTCCCATCTACATCAAAAGGTTATGAAATAGATAAGTAATAAACCTTTCAACTAAGCAAATTAAATATACTTTAAACGCAGTTAACGATTCCTGATTTTTGAAAGATATAAAAAAAAGATACAAAATAGAACACGCTCTAAATTCTCACATCTTATATCATTTTTATAATGAAACGAAATCCACAAGTAGATTTTAACGCATGGTTAGGTTTAGGAAGGTTATATTAATTTATTTCCCATGTGTAGAAGCTATGCATTAGCTTGAGTTTTTTATGTATAAAAAAAGAATGTAATATCATAGGTATTAATTATTATTGATGCGTAGAAATTCCACAACAAATTTGCCACACAAAAATGAAATGATGAGAAAATAAATTTTTTTTGGAGGTAGTAGATGATTTCATTGATGAGAGAAGTGATAATTTTTTGGATCATTTCACAGAAGGAATGCAGTTAAAATTCTAGATAACTTTTTTTAGTATTTTGATTACATAGTTAATTTATTATTCATGCGGTAAATTTACAGATTGTTTGTATCTAAAATCTCTCTTGTTTTTCTTAAAAAATGTTGAAAAACTGTTCATTAGACTAAAAACTGTTCTTATTATTTTACAAATTAGGGAATACATAGTTTCGCCTAACTGTTCCTTAGATAAATATTTTAAAAGCTTATTTCATATCAATTAAGCTTTTTTATTACTAAAAATGTTTTTCTGTTTTTTTACATTAATTCACTATGTATTTGTAAGAGAATTGGAATGCATGAAATCTTTTTCAAAATTTCTTAAAAAAACAAGACAAATCGACTCTTTTTCTTTCAAATAAAAACTATTATATTCCTTTATCATAATTCATAACTAGTTTATATCAAATTTTATTAATTCAAACATTAAGCTTGTTAAGTTTAATTTTTTTAAACAAAATAATGGAGGAAAAGGTTTTTATTTATTCTTTTTCAATCGATTTTTAATCCAAGTTTCATTTTTTTGTGCTTTTATTTATTTGAGTTTTTAAGTTAGAAATTTTAACATCAAAGAAAATATTAAGTAAGCAATGATTATTTACTTATAATAAATAATAATAGTGTGTAAATTATGTTGCCCAATTTGAATGAGCGACATTTAAAAAAATTATTAACTATTTATTTCCATACTATTAAGAAAAAAAAAACCCGAAAGATTTTACGAAATCTCCAAAAGATCTTGTTAGAATAATCTTAAGGATCTGAATCGTTCATGATTATCCAATTCATAATTAAAGTGTTTTTCAATCTAATTTTCGAAAAGAGTTATTATTCTGCTAATGTTGCTGTTGATCAATATTCAAATGAGGAAAAATTGTTCTGAGAGAGAAAACAATACAAGATAAAATTTAGTAATATCTTCGCTTTCTCTTTTGTTTGCTTGTAACGATGAGGCTATTGTTGATTGCAGTGCTTATTTTCTCATGCACATATTTCAAGCACAAGAATGGCAACACAATCACTTACGTTTCTTAAGCTAAGCTTTATCTTTTATTCCATTCTGCAAATGTACGATAAGTTTTCCTGGTTCGTTATGAATTTAAGGCTTGTTTATTGTGAAATTATTTAATGTTTATAAAGCTATCATAACAGTTACGGAGTAAACAGTTACACTGTAATTACAGAGTACAAAAGGACTTAGTCGTAAATATAAAACTATTTCCCCATACACTGAGAAGTTTATGTTTTCGAGTAAAAATGGCAGGGAAATTCACACATAATCAGTTTCCAGGTCTTTCTTATACTATTACTTTTCAGCTTTTTTTTTATGTATTTTTAGCTATTTCCGATTTATATTGTACCATTAGTTCTGGTTAGAAATTTTACTAATATTGCTTGGAAGATACACTTTTTATCAGTTGTTATTTTCGGAATATTCCTATAAAAGTATACATATGAGTCACACAAAAACTAATTTGTGACTGCTATAAGATACCAACTGGTGACTAAAGTTATAGGTTAAAATTATAAATTATATTGAAATTCTGCGAAAGATAGAGTTTTTCTTAAATTTTTATTTTCGGAGTATAGCAAAAAGGCATACCAATAGCGATTTGCTCCTGCTATATATCAATTTGTGGCTGATTACGCAATTAATTCTGGTTATATATTTTATAGAAATTTTTCAAAAGGTGCATATAGCCTTTATTTTCGGAACAGCCCGATACCAATTTGTGACTACTAAAATTACACCAATTTTTTTCTTTATTATTTTTTTCCAAATTCTACGAAAAATGTAGTTTCGGAACTAACCTACAAGTTACCGTAGCAATATGAAAAAACTTCCTTAGTAGATATCCTTATTTCATTAGAAAAAATATTTTTGTCAATATCTTCGTGTTTGAACATCTATACATAGCCTATCCACTGGCTACAGCCGTGTTTCCTTATTTCACTAACTTGTTGCTTTAATCCATTGCAGTTCACGATATTTGATATATTTCATCATCTAATTTGAATAATAAAGCAATTACATTCATTAAGATTTAGTTAAACGATTTTTTACTGACATACAGACTGATCTATACAATCCTGTTTTATAACAAATGGAATGCCGACTTAAGGAGCAGATTTAGAGAATTAGAGGCGATTTTGTACTTCCCAAGACATTTTTATCGGCATCTTCTCTCCTATTTAATTGAGCAAACCCACGTTCATTATTTCTTTGTTTTTCTTTTTTTTTTTTCATCAATAGCTCCTTTCCTCTNTTTCTTTTTTTTTTTTTTTTTTTTTTTTTTTGAAAATAAATCAGGTCAGACATTCTGGACATCTCAAGGTCGATCTAGGGTGCGGCAAAGGTTTTTATTTTTATTTTACCTGAACCAGGATATTGCGGTTCTCTATTTTCAGGATAGTTACAGACTGAAGAACCACACATCAAAGAGAACAATGAAAATTCAGAATGCTATAGGAAATATTATATACATGTTCTGATTTTTTTCTTTCTTGGATAACAAGCACACATTATATTTTTATTTTTGCGAACTATAGTATCTACATTTTAATAGATTGTTCATAACTTTATAACCAATAATTCTTTTGTAAGATTGTTTAATATTTTATCATCATAAATGGCATGAAAATTGTGATAAAATTTACGTAAAATAATTAACGTCTATTTTTTTTGTTTTAGCATAAATCATAAATTCTATTTCTTACTATAAATTATAAAGTGAGAATAAAGTGAGTAGATCATAAAGCACTGAAAAATAAATTTGCTTAAAATTACAGGAATATGGTAAAATTTACCTTGTTTGAGAAAACCAAAAAGCTCGGTAATTTGCGCTGTGGTAATGATTTCGGTGAAATTAACTATAAATTATGATTTCATAACATATGATAAAATTTGGCAAATGCAAAGCTTAGTAATTTCATTATGATACCTAAGAGCATGGTATAAAATTTATTTATTCAGTTACTTTTCAGATTTGTGTTTTTTATTAAATTGTGTGAAAACCAGAATTTCCGGTAATCCATTACCATATGAACGAAAAATTACAATGAATTATTTATAAATACCATATATTTAGGTTTTATTATCAAAATTATGTTTTTTTTGTTTGTTTTTTTGTTTGTTTCAAGAAATGGCATCATACAATATGGTAATTTAACCAGAATTTTTTCTCTATGTGAAGAATAATACGTAAAAATATTTGATCAGCTTACATTGGAAATTAACCAACAAAGAAGGGGGGAAAATATGCATCGAACAATTATAATTGGGGGCCGTCCATAAATGATGTTACCCATCCAGGGGGGGGGAGGGAAGGCGTTCTTGAAATGGTGACAGTTTGTGACAAAAGAGATAAAAGGGTACCAAAAACTGTGACATTGCTTATTTTGGTTGAGCATTTATTAAAATCAGTAAATTAAGTATTTTGATAGTTTTTATATTTTTTCATGAATACATTTCTTCGAAATTAGTACTAATCGGACAATTATTGTTATTATGTTTACAAATGTCATTGAAACGCAAAATTAAAATCTAAAAATAAAATTTGAAATACATAACATACATAACATATTTTTTTTTTTTTAACTATTGGTATATGTTTATATAAAATATTGTGACATGTGACAAGATGGTAGAAGTGTAACAATTTGTAATAAAAAGGAGGAGTAGGTCAGAAATATTGAAGAAAAAAAAGTTATGTCATCATTGATAGATTTATCCTGGACTTTAAATAATTTTTATTCAACTCAAAAATGTGAATTAAGGATGATAATAATGAAAAATGAGCTTAATATAAAATTCTTTCTCTATATTTCAATCTGATTTAATTGTTTATACAAATATTTAAGTAAAAATTGAACATACAAAAAAAAAATAGCTGTTAAAATTCGTATAAAAATTTAACTGAAAGATTTGCGAAAAAAATAATTTTATGGATTAGTATAGAAAGGCATATTTTGTTGTTGTATTTCGTGACTAAAAGAAGGTATTTTTATTAACGTTTAACTTGTAAGAGTTTTTCAATGCCTG
The DNA here is from genome assembly GCF_043381705.1 of Parasteatoda tepidariorum. NCBI lineage: Eukaryota > Metazoa > Arthropoda > Arachnida > Araneae > Theridiidae > Parasteatoda > Parasteatoda tepidariorum. Next base: position 71,845,207 of record NC_092207.1, read on the forward strand.
AGAGTGTTATTATAATTTAATAACTTATTAAGTTGTATTAACACAATTATAAGAATTACTTTTTAAAATCTCATGTAATTTTAAATTTTGATACTTTTTGACATTTTGCATTGTGTATCAAAATTTCTACAATTTTTTCGAATTTTTCAAATGGAACAAAAAGCTTTAAGCAGAATCTTTCGAGGCAATTTTTAAGTTAATTTCCCGTCATTCTAGCATTAATGTGCTAAATACTATTAAAAAACAGTAACTTCGGATATTAATAGCTCAGTTATCTTTTAAAATGATGATCTATTTCAAATACCACTACTTGAACACAACTGTTAACAACAATTCTTTTTAACAGTAAACGATTTTTTTTTATGAAGTATATAAACCGGTGTGGTGTTACATGAATAGACATGAATGCTCATGCCGGAGTCACCCACGACAAAGATCTTGTCCTTATTCTTTAATCGCGCTTGTCCTTGATCTTCAGTAGAGTCGCCTTGTTTTGTCTCACGGACTCTTGGTCAAGGCGTGACTTGGTCACGGACCAACGACCCCCATCTTAATCACGCAAACCAAGCTTCTCATCGTCAGTCACAGTCGGATAGAGCACCCCCAACAACATTCAACCGATTTGCGGATTTTTGTTTGATATTCTCCTTCTTATCTTGTTGGCTGGGATGGAGAACTTTTTTTCACTTGGGAAACTTTCACCAGTTTTTTTTTCTTGATAGGAGATTAAATGGTTTATAAAACACAAAAATGATTCTTTGTAATGGTTATGTAGTTGCTTTCATTCACATCGTTTCAAATTCGTAAACTGTTTTGGAAGAGACATTTTCGAACTTTTTTTTTTTCTTACACATCTTTGTTTTTATAGTCTGCTTAGTTAGTTGTAAATGATTGATCTGATATTCGATCTTTAGATCTTGAGAACAAACCATTTTTTTTCTCTCTCATTTTCCAAGTTCATTTTATGTTGATTTTTATTTTGTGAGGTCTATTAAAATGTATTTATTTCATGGAAATAATAAAGGGAAGAACAATATTTTGTCAGTTTTATAAACTGCAATAAAATTATAATAAATTATCTTATAACACATTAAAAAAATTATTTTATTTTATTTATTTATTAATTTATATATTTATTTATTTTATTTTATTTATTTATTAATTTATATATTTATTTATTTTATTTAATTTTATTTATTTACTTTATTTTATTTATTTATCTTATTTATTTATTTATTTTATTTTATTTTATTTTATTTTATTTTATTTTATTTTATTTATTACTTCTTATTTTTTTTTTACATGATTTGTAACTTAGTGCTTCAAAAATTAAACAACTTAATAGAATGTAAAATATTTGTAAGAAACTATTTAACTAAAAGTATTTTTTTAATTCTTTTTTATGACATTTTTTTTTATCATTGTTTGGCAGGGTCACAGAGACAATAACTAAATTGAAAATTTGTCAATTATATATTTCATATTACGTAGAATATACTGATGTATTAAAAAAATTTTAATTGTTGTACTGGTGTATTGGATTGTAAAAAACTTAAGTATTATAATGAGAGCTAGGATTTAACTTCGCAATTTCATCAGGGTATATAGAATAATTTATAACTGAGTTATTATGATTGAAGAATAAATGGTTCGACCACATGACTGCCTTCTTCAGATCTTGTTAATTGCTAGACCTAATTCAAACTTTGACGTTATAACTAGATATACAAGATGTAGAAATATGGACTCTTTCTTTGCATTAAACTTTCAATCATAAGAAACTTTAAAATTATATTGAAAATCGTAAATATTAAAAATATGTATTAGCATTATTGTGTATGCATTATTTATTTTACATCTCTGATCTTTGGGCTAACTTTGATCTCTAATTGTATGGAAATAATTTTTGAATTAAGAAAGTATGTGGAGATGGGGCCATAAAAGAAAGAAGAAAAAAAAAGTGAGAAAGAATTGATAACAAATCATACAAATCTGCGTTACATGATAAGTCTTTTTTATATGATGTTAGTCTTTTTTATTTATGCTTTAAGCTTAAATATTTGTCCCGTAGATAAATTTAGAAGCAAAAAATCAACTATACCTCTACTAAAGAATCATACTTGCTGATGTCATAAAGTTTTGAATTAGTTGAAATAATGTTCTGGAAATTAATTGATATGATCTAACAGGCTTTATATTACAAAACCGATTCTCCCCAAATTGGTTCAGAAACTTTTGCTACAGTCTAACATTATTGAATGAAGAATAATCTATGATTAATAATACCCTCTTAATAATATCGTATTAGTATACCGATACATCATAGCAATGTAAAAAGTTTGTGTAGCTGTATTTTGTTACAAAAAATTATTATCATTTACTTTTCGACTAGACGGGCGCAAGCAAATTCATTCATTCATTCATTTATTTGATCCAAAAATAAAAAGTTGAATTTCTTGCACCCTTATATTACTACTTCCATTAGTAAGTATGTAAGATTACATTTGATAAAATGTCATACACATATTTCTGTGTAATTTTATTAGTTTTGTTGCAGTATTTAAAAGTTCTATTAATAAGTTATTTTTTAACTTGATCTTCATAATTTATGTTTTAAACAAACTCTCTCGATGACAAAATAAATGACGAAATCACAAACCAAATCATAAAATAAATAAATTTATAAGAATAAAAAGGAAGTCTATGAATATTTTCTTCCATTTTTAGTTTTCATCAACAGAATAATCTTTCGAACGCGATTGTTTAAACATGTTTTTAAGTGACATTTTTAATAGGCAACATCATTGCTCGATTGCATCACTTATTCAAACTAAATTATTCAATGTTTAGTCATAAGACCTTGTTTATTGACCGAGATCGGATCGTGATACTGGATTCAATCTAAGTGTCTTGATTCCGAAATTATTAATCAATTCACCTTTTGCGGTCATTTCTGTCATCTTCAAAATTCGTTGTAATCCTTTTCTTCACTATTTGACATACAGCTTGACCTTAGTGATACGGAGGAGTTGTTTAAGTCCATTTGGACAAAAAGTATGATTACTGATGCATAGCGTAAGCATTCGATGATGTAAGGTGGTTTTATGGAGAGGAAAAAATAAAGCCACAATGGGGTTGAGAAACGTTTTCCTCTTGTGGTTGTGACTCTTATAACTTCATTGGATAATGATCTGGAAGATGATTGGAAAATCTGGCGTTTTGGGTTTCATCAAAATATCTTTTAGGCAAATTGTTTCTCAGCGTTGCAATCGTGAATTGAAATTAAATATTATGAATGAAAAGGTTAGATTGTGGTTTTTGAATCTCAGATTAATGCTAAAATATTCATTCCACTAAGTTTAATGACCTACTTACGACAGCGCAATTGATGAAACGCAAAATTTCTGACCTAAGTATTTATAATTATTAAGTAAGAGTCTTTTTATTCTTAAACTTATCTTAATCTTTATTTATTGTTTTATTTTATTTTAAACTTTATTCAAAAAAATTTTAAAAATTGTTTTTTAGTCTCAAATTTAAACTTTGTAAGTCAAGTTTTTGAAAGCATCTCGCTCGGCATGGTGCTTTCAATATCATGTTTTCTTCCTTTACGCTTATATCGTATATTTATTTTTCATTGTGTAGTCTTTTTTACGGTATAGGTGCTTTAATCGCATGTAAAAGCTTTAACAATAAAAGTACATTTTATTGCTCTATTAATTTTTATAGCAATTAATTTTAATAGCTCTACATTATGCCTTGAGACAATAAACAATGAATTTATTTCTGTGACATTTTATTTTATTAAGATATTATATTCATTATCATGACTCCCCGGTGGCAGAGCGATTAAATCATTGTGCGCTGTTTTTGACAGACCGAGGTTCTATCTCGGGCGGTATCTTGAAGCTTAGCTTTAAATCGAGGAGAGCCATTTAGTCGGGAAGTAAAGTCGGTCAGTGCGCAAAGATGACCATATTTCCTCCATAATGCCTTTGGTCTCAAAATTGCGGTGCCTTTTTACCCATGACCAACCATTATCTGTCGCGGAAGTTATTTATTTTTTTATTAATGACGTGAAAGACTGTAAAATTTGGTAAAATTTTAGTAACTTCAATGACTAAATCGTTACTTTAATGTCCAGTATTATTACACCTTTTTTTTAAATTTGTCGTATTTCTAATACTTTTTTAATATTTACTTTTATTGTGTGAAAGACCAAGCAATTTTCATCCAGCTATATCCATATTTATTTTTTATTTCTTAACTTCGTGAACCCGTAAAAATATTACTTTTAATGATACTTTACTAAAACAGATGTTCTATATATCCTATATACCAAATGGTGTTTTTAAGCTGAAACATACGTGAACGTCATACGTAAAAGGGGTATCTTAAGGGAAGAAAAAAAAATCACGGGTGCGGAGACACGCGCCACTGACAGGACACGTACAAAAGAATACCCGTTACATTACAAAGACTCATCGTTCTTTTTTATTATACCAGTTAATAATAACAGGTGCATCGCGGAAGAGAAACCGGCGTTAATTAGCGATACGAGCGTCGAAAGTGACGAGACGTCGAACGTGACCTGTTTCATTGAGAATTTTCTATGCCATTGAAAACATTGTCTTTAGAAGGACACCAGTCATTAAAAAGTCAATATGGCATCGGGGAGATGAATTAAATGCATCTTTTAATTGAATGATATTATCTGTGTTAAATGATAGGTTTTTATTAAGACATCTTACGTTGGACTGTTAGAGGTTTTATTGAGATTAGTAAATGGCATTTAGTAACGTACTTGGGTTGTTCCGATCTTGAACTATTCTGTTGATATCAGAGCTGTTATGTTGAGACATAGGTATATTCTATAATTAAAAGTGTATTCTAAAAGTAAAAGTTTAAGAATATTTTCAAAGTTAAAGCATATTCTATAAGTAAGACACTTTTGAACTATTCTTTAACTTGTATAAAAAACTACTACTACATCTACTTTTATTTTATCATATTATAAAATCTACTTTTACTCTAAGAATATTCTTGATAAGATACTATTATTAAGATACTTTTAGAATATACCTTAAAGGATACATAATAGATGTTAAAACATAGAATTTGAAATTAAAGTACATTCTAAATCTTAAAATTCAGTTTATACCATAGGCAAAAGTTAAAGAAAGTTTCGAAAGTGAAAGTTAAATGTATTCTATTAATAAAATGCAAAATCAGCATTCGAACAAATATTCTATAAGTAAGACACTTTTGAAATATGCTTTAACTTGTATGTAAAAACTACTGCTACATCTACTTTTATTTTAACTTATTCTAAAATCTACTACTAAGAATATTCTTAAACTAAGACACTTTTAGAATATACCTTATATAGCTATACATATTAGATGTCAAAACATAAAATATGAACTTAAACTATATTCTAAATCTATAAGTTTCCATAGGCAAAAGTTAAAGTAAGTAGTCAAATTTAAATTTATTCTATAAGTCAAACGCAAAGTCAGCATTAAAACAAATCTTGCTGCAGAACAATTTACAATTCAAAAATTGTCTCAGTGTATCTTATTTCATTAAAAAAAATTATTGTTGGAAATTATAAAACGATTTACTGAATGGGAGGGGGAGCCATTTATAGTAGAATCGTTTGCCATAGAAAAAAAGTTATCCCCTCCCCCTTAAAAGTCTTTTTTAAGCGAAATAAAACACCTTGTGGCAGCAAATTAATTGACAAATTAAAAGCTTTGTAAGTTCTTTTAAAGAATATATATTTTGAGAAGAATGATAAATTTTCTTGCACCTTTTTTTAAAGATTTGATTTTGGTAACAGATTTATTAAATTATAAGTTAGTGTTTATACATAATTACAGTCAAAATAATAGTTATTGATTACCATATTCGTTAGTAAAGCTAAAATAGTCCACTTAAACTTCCTTAAATATTCTAATTTATTCACTTTAATGTTCTTTTTCTTGCCAATTCTATTCTAATTTGCACGGCTTTTTCTAACAAAATACGAACTTAAATTTGATATATTTAAATATTCCATAACTTGTAATGAATGAGACTAATTAAATAATACATTTCAATAACTCTTCTTTAAAAACCACAGATTTTTTATTAACTCCACTAATCTTGAAGATTCTCTAATTAATTATTCATTTTATTGATTTTGCCGTATCAAATAAATATTAATGATTGATATTTTTAATTACTCCACCTCAGTTTAATAAGTTATTTTAATTAATTTATAGCTTTTAATCGCTCCTCCTTAGAATATTCTTTACAAACTAACCATTTGATATTTTTGATTACTCGACTTCGGTCTTTAAGTTACTCTAATTAATTAATACCTAGTTAAAAGGCTATGGGCAAACGTCCGCTGTTCTATACTCTACTGTTTCATGAAAAAGGCTACTGCACGTGATGACCCGTAGTTCCCTTAAAAGACACGCATCGCAGACGGCCTAGCCTACTTTTGTAACTACTTTCCCTCATTCGGTACATCCTCTCAACAGTTACAACTCCATATGGCTTTTGGAAGTCCCCCCCCCTTTTTTTTTGATAGCTTAGCAACCAGGATGCATGGTGAATTAATTTTTACCTCTATCGTTCCTTTTTATAGAGGAGAGCTCCTCCTTTCCAAAAGATTGTTCAAGAATTTATAATTTTGTTGCTAATGATAAGTCACACAGTGGTAATGGCGTATAAAATGCCTAACGGTTTTTTGCACGGTGGTTACGCAAGCGTAAAATGAATTATAAGTCCATACTAATTATAAGTCATAAGTAAAGAAATTACCACCCCCTACTACTTGGATTGAAAGCGTTAGTTACGGTTGGGAGTTAAGAGAGATTTTAACTGGCTATGTTATTACCCTAAGAAGAAAAACGTCCTCTTTTTTTTTCATTTTAACCTGCTCTCCTCAAATTCGTTTTTTTTTCACCAGGCTACTGCTTAATGTATTAAATAATGGATGCTTTTTGTAACAATGTAACATTTTTGTAAAACATATAAGATGTCTGAATTAAAGCGTAAGAGGCATCACTTTTGAAGGAAGCGGGATAAATTTTTGGTGGTGATATATTAGTTTATTATGAAAGTGATGCTTCCAACTTTCTTCCATTTTAGGTCGGACGAAATAAAATATGTAAAAAATGATTCTACCAATTAGTCAACTTAAAAAAAGCACCTTATTATACACCTTTATCTTAGTATGCACTTTTTTTTTATAAATGAATGTTTTTAGAGTGTTTAAATTTTATTTTAATTCATAAACTTTCATATTTTAAAATAATTAAAAATATGCATTATTAAACTGTTACAGATTTTAGCGTTTTGGAAGATTCTCGCGTTCCATACATTTTGCACTAGAAAAATTAATATATCTACCAATATACATATTCGTCGATTATTAGAATACATTGAGAAGGGTTTTTTTCTTTTATAAATTTCTCTTGACTGGGAAAAAAAACTTTTATTTTTAACAGTATAAATAAAATATTTTATTAAACACACTTTATGAAATTATATTGTCACATTTAATATTTTAAATTAGTTTTTTTTATTTATTTTTGAATTTCAGTTTTTATATTTTATATTTGAAATTATTCTAACTTTTCCTTGTGAAGCTTTCAAATATTCTATAAGTATTCCTTTTGAAAAAAATAATAACAATGATAATTGAGATCACACAACTATAAAAAAAGGATAAATACTTAATGTGTTTTTGATATTTTGAATTCTTCTAATTCTATATCTGTAATAAATTGCCTATTTTTAATTTAGCTTACATCAATAAAAATCATAAAACAAATAAAATGTATTTATGAGCTTCAATATATTTTAAACCATAAATATTATATCAAACAAATTATCTCATTAACTTTATTAAAAAGCTAAAATTCTAAAATTTCACCATAAATGTAATTTTATACAGAATTACTTATATAGAGAATGATGAAATTTATATCTATTAATGTCCATGACAATTCTCTATTTTTCTTATTCAGAAATTGTAAAAGTCATAAAAGTGCAAATTTTTGCGTAGGTTAAAAACATAGGCCCCTCCTTGAAATAAACAGCATACCTGTCTAGGTTTGTCACTTACCGGTTGACCTTAGATGGAAAGCAAGACATTTTTTTGTTCTCTTTTTTGCGACTTTTATATTAGTATTTCACTTTTTTATTTTTCAGTGGCGTCATTGTAACGCCTCAACGCACTTTAATAGCAACTGAAACCAGAGAAGTTTATTTCTAAGTTAGTTATTTGGTTTCAAAAAAGGTGGAAAACTGATGCCAAAAATATTTTTGTTTGTTGGCGGTGGAAATAATTGGCGGTGACATTTTGAATACTATCTCACTTTCTCAAGTTACCATACTGATTTATTCGTATAATATGCAAATGCATTTTAGTATTTTATATTAAATGTTTGATAATGAAAATTGGTATAAATTCATCATTTAATGTTTCAATAAAATGATAAAACTTTCGGTTATTGAATTGAAATATTTCACAATTATAAAGTATATTGGCAATTATAAAGCGTATAAGAAAACTGAAAATAACTATTAAATTTTGACAGCTTTTTAGAATAACTAAATCATATAACGTATTTAAATGGTATGGTATGGTAAATACCAGGTCACTTTTCACTCTGTGAAAAAAACTATGGTCCAAACTACCATAATGTAGATAAATTTACCGTATTTCTGGCTCTATGGGAACACCAAAAATCTCGGTAATTTTTACCGAAGCGTTTTGACCTGATTGAAACGATTTTGGTTAAGTGAACCATAAAATATAGCGTTATAATATTTGATAAAATATAGTAAATGTAGCAAATATTTTTAATTTTAGCATGATTTCTTAGAGCATGGCATAAAAATAACCATTTATTCGGTTAAATTTACTTTTCAGTTTTGTAATTTTTACGAAATGTTTGACAATAAGAACTATAATTTCGAAAACCAGAATTTCAGGTAAACCTTTACCATATGAATGGAAAAATTACTAAATGTATGGTTTATGGAAATACCATATATTTTAGCTTTATTATCAGAATTATATGATTTTTATCAAGCAATGTTATTACCACACAGGGCGGTAATATTTCGAGAATTTTTTTTCTTCGTGCAAAATGAAAATGTTAAATAACTACTTACAGCGTAAAAATATAATAAAATAAATCAAACACTTTTGGAAATTTTAAATTCGCTAATATATGGTATAATTGCCATTTAGAGGTTGAAGTTCGTTTGCATTTGCTAAAAAACGCAATTAAAAATTTTAAATGTCTTTAATTCAACCACCATGGCTTCCGGTCAAATTTACCGAGTAATCAAGTAGAAAGCAATTAGTTTTCACTATAATACGGTTTAATTTGGTCCCTTAATAAAATTGCGATTTATGAAATTTGACCTATATTTGCGGTTCAATACGGTGTAGTGTACAGCAATGAAAGATTAAAATGAAATTTACATCATGTTACGTTCGCTTTTTAACTTTTATCGTCTCTTTTTTAATGCATAAAAATACCCGCTACAATTTAACAGAGACCTAGAACTACACTATTATTCATTAATATAAAAAAGAAATTAACGCTATTTTTACAACTATGTTTCACGCCCGAAATTTCAAGGTTAACAAGCTGGATGTGATACAGTTCATTGATTTGCAAGTTAATTAGTCTCGTTCTAATATTTCCCCCTTATTTTTTGGAGGGTTTTAATTGAGAATCTAAATGATGTTCCCTGGGGTGTGGTAAACTTCCGTTTCCAGAGGTCACGGGCGTATCTTATTCGCTCGTTCTATCCTAATTATAAAATATGATAACATGAATAAGCAATAGTTAAGTGTTCTTGCAAAAAAATTAAAATCGTTCTTCCGTTAAAGCTATCACTTAATCTTTATTTTCGACCTTTTTATACTTTATTACACGCTTGTTAAATGGTGTTAACTAAGTCATTCATGGCTAAAGCTATGGAAAAAGAGAAAGAAAAAAAATCTTCTTTTCGGATTATTTTTCATATTTTTATTTGTACTAAGTTATGTTATATAGAAATTATATCTCAAAGTATGCATTTTCGAATCCAATGAATTATAAATAAAGGAATGTCTATTAAGTTGCTTTAAGTCGATAAACTTATGTTTGAATTTAATAAATATGACTAGGAAAATCATGTAGAATTTTTGTGGAACTTATTAAATAGGAATTTCCTAAGAAAAGAATCGAATCTAGTTTCAGTAATCATTTTGTTAAAAATTATGGCCTAAGGTAATTATATAAACATTCTTTAAATTAAGTTATCAGTTTTCTTTTTTTTTTTTTTTTTTNTTTTTTTTTTTTTTTTTTTTTTTATCTTTATTTAAGAAGTTTTAGTTTGTGTCCATCAAATTTAGTACACAGTTCGTATTAACAGTTTTTATTTTTTCTATTGTTAATGTTAATTTAAAATTGCCTATAGTTTCTGTATTCTGTATGCTTTCGGTAAAACATTTTGTTTTTGTTTTAAAATGTAATTATTGCAATTAAAATTAAAACTTTAAAGAAAGCTGGAAACAACTAATTCTTTTTACTTTACTTATTATATATATCTAAATATTTTCTAAAATATTATCTTATATATATATATATATATTCTAAAATAATTTTAATAGATAAATAATATTATGTAAATTGTTTTTAAGATTATTTTTATTTTTAAATTTTTTAAACATTTTATACTTAATTATTTTAATTTTCACCTTCGTCATGTAACGATATCTTCACAAATTCCGATTTCAATCTTTAAAATGTCTGAGTTGTATTTTTTAAAAATGGTAATAGTTTTAATAGTTTAAACTGTGATATTTCTATGATATTACTTTGAAATAAATTAAATAGTTTAGATGAATAAATAAATTTTATGTATTATTGAAATAATTGCAATACTTATAGCACTTCATGCAATATTCTAAATTCCAAACTTGAACCGTAACCAAAACTAACGTTCAAACGAGCAGAACTCTACAAAATATAATGCAATAGTTTTCTAAAATGTATTTTTTTTTAGGAATAAAAGCTATTCACACAAATTGAATTCATAGAAGTTAGCATATTAGTTTCAGTCATATTAACGTCTGTTCTCTAGCAAATGATTTCCGTTCTGCCTTGCCTTTGTATTATGCATAGAAATATATTTGCCTTCTTCGGCCACCTCCGTTCACTCAGCATTCCACTGTTTCTCTGTTTGTTTTTTTTTAATTCATAATTAATATTTTTCCAACCATTTTCCGTAGGCAACTGTGCTTTTTCTTGTATCTAACCTGATTCAAACTTTCATCAATTGCGTGTTGCCGTTTTGACGAAGGGCGTCGTGATAGTGCATATTAACCAATCCTGCTTTTCTCCCATTCCAACCATGAAGCAAAAGAAGTTATTAGTTTGATTAACATTTTTCATTCCAGTCATCCCGAAATTGTTCGTTTCGTGTTTTTTCCTTCACGTATGTTAGCACAACATATTGATAAAAAGAGGTTATAAATTAGAGATTTAAGTTAAGAAGATATTAGAGAAAAGAAGAGAATCGTGATAAAATAAAAATACTTTAAAGAAAAATCGACTTCGATTCGTATAATTGCACCAAAGCTTGTTGCATTAACTTGTAAAAGATTGATTGCGCGTTATTAAATCTATTCGATATATGATTCTATCTACTATTTCTTTAAAAAAAAAAAAAGCAAGGCATTACTATTATTTAAAGTAATCAGAATGTGTTTCCTTTGTTCGAAGCTTTGTCGAAAACCAAGCGACTAAAAACTAAACAAGACTATAAAAGACAACAACATCCTCTGCCCTTACCTTCCTTTCGGGATGCTCTTAAGACAATAAAGAAAAACAATGGACATGCACGTTCCTCATATTGTTCTGTTCTTCGGAATTTCGAAAGTATATTGACATCACCGGAACTGAAAATAAGAAGAAAAAACCGAAACTAAGAAAGTCCACTTCCATAGTGCGAAACGCATCGTTGCACTGGCCATCTCTAATCGGTCAGCTAACTCCAAAATATATTCGCGGAAGAGAAAATTGGATAATGAAACAAGAATCCACATTCCGTTTTTTATTCTTCTTGACAAAACAAAGAATGGAGGGACGATATCTGAAAATATAATAATTTTTTATCACGGGACAAAAATCAAGTTTTACTTTTTAAAGCAACTCAATGGATTCTCCAACCTTTTTAGTGTCCCTCATCACGCAATAGGACTTGGCGTAAACTTTATTGTCTTTCGGATTGTAATGACAGTGGCCATCGAGGCCAAAGTAAATATTCGAGATCTGTCTGATAGCCTTTCTTGTGACAATACTGTACTGCTGTATCTTCTTTTGCTGCTAAATATAGTGCTGTACTTTTTTTTTTATTGTTCCCGTTTGGTAAACCGGATTCGAATAGCGTGTTAAGTTTGTCATTGCTGCCCACGCGGAGATGTGGACGTAGGGCAATGAAATTGTGTCTTTGTTTGGGTCTTCATCGGAAAAATGAAATTGGAATTCGATCAGTGTGTTGATAATTTTGAATTTTATTATAGAAGGATAGTGGGTTGTGAAGAAACGAACTTTTATCTACTCTTGAAACAAGGGAGCACTTTCCGGTGTTATGAATTTATCATTATTTTTCTAAACCGAAATTCTACGTCAGGACACATTTTATAAAAGTAGTTACTGTTTATAGGCAACGAGAAGAAATTTAACTGATTCCCTGTTGCTTCGGATTTTTCCGATGGTTGCTATGCAACGAACTTGTCCGGCTCGATATTTTATGATATATGTCATGTAATTATTAAAAAAGGGTAACAATTTCGTAGTCGTACTGGAATTCTAGACTTGGTGATTTATTTCGATAAACAAGGAGAACATTTGCTCTTGAAAAAGAAACAACTATATGACGTTGCAAGAGTATTGGATTTGATTGGACCACTAAAAATGGCACGTTTTATGCTGACATACCCTTAGCAAATTGAATGCAAGATAAAGAATTCTTTCACTTTTGTTTCGCTATAAAAGAAAATCGTCTGCAAGAAACGCAAACTACATTTATTATTCTTTCATTAGTTTCTATAAATGCGAACAGAAAGACATATTTGTTCTGATTTTTAGATATCATTTTTATTAATTCTTATTAACGAAACAATAGTTTTTATTCAATAAGTTTTCTTCATTTCACACGATTTAAGAAAGCGAGCAAAAAGAAGACTGTGCAACGTTATTTCAAGAGTTGGCGATTTTGGCATACGTTCGCGCTGGGAGCTTAGCATCCCTTTGGCTTGCACTTTGAATAAAACGGGCTCTCTCCATAAGGATAATGGTTTTTTCTTAACTTGTAACAAAATATAGTATTAATAACTACTATTAACTGTTTTATAGATTGCAGTGTAATTTCATATTGTTTATTTTGTTGTCGTTCGTAAGGTTTGTGTAATAGTCTGCATAGTAATGAGCAACATTTTTAAATTATCCAAGTGATAATTTTTGTGGAGCAATATCACAATTCCCAAGGAGGAAAAATGATATTTCTATTTTTTGGGACGTTATTAGGAAATACCGTAAACCTGTGTATATCTGGAAACTATATTACGAAATATTTTGATGTAAAACTCTAACTTTTTGAAAAATTGTAACTTATTACATTATCTCTCCAAGCCCTTCAACTGAATACGTGATTTGAAATTTTTTTAAATTTTTAATAAGGTATATTGTATAGTCTCCCATTAAATCAGGTAAAATGGTCGGAACTTGAAATATTGAGAAATTTGTTAAATGCATACGAATAAAATTGTTGCATTCAAATTAACTTTAAACAATACAAAACTCGTGAAAATCGTCGTATTTTCAATGCAATAATAATCATAATTATCGCGCAACAGTGATAAAATGCATTAATTTTTCAAGAATAACCAATTGTCGTTTTATTAAGGAAAGACTGCTTTAACGTAAAATGCATATAATTTTCAAAACATTTTAGTTTCTTTCTTTTAATAAAAGTATCTTCAAACTCCAATGTCAAAAAATTCTGGATCAAATTACGGTAAAAAGTACCGGCACTCAGGCTGCTGCTGATCAATTTTTACGGGACCAAAAACGGGACATTACGAACCAAAAAAAAATCTGATATACCTTACTTTTTACTGTAAAATCATTGAATCAGTCTTGAAACATTACTATAAAATTGGATTTTACGGATAGTGCACCCAGAGTGCTGTTACTTTATTTAGTAATTTCTTCCAGAATTTTTTACCGTGTCTTTTTAATTTAATGAATAACGTTTTCTTTATTGAACTTGATATCCTTATCTCTTTCAATTAAAATCAGTCCGCGTTGTAGTTCCGAGAACCTGCTTCAAAAACAATGTAAAGAAAAAACATCAAATTTCAATAATGCTTTATAGATTGTTAATGTGATGTCTCATTTTAATAAACTTAATGATCCGATTGAAAACAAATTCTGTTTCTCGAAGATCCGATGAAGCGATATTATTTAATGATCTGATCACGTGGTTTAATTGAAATCGTTTCTGATTAACGTTTGTGAGGATGTTACCTACTGTTACGGAAGTCAATGATTTGCATGCAAATAATATCTTATGCGAAATTCATATCGTGAGTTCGTTTAGTTTCAAAAGTTATTGCTTTTATTAATATATATTTCGAATGTAATTATTGATTTTATATTGTAAACGTTTTACAGTTTTTTTGTTGCAATATCGAATGGTATAATTAAATTATTTACTTAAAATCAACCCTTGTTAATATCGTCTAAGATCAATTTTGTTGGGTATCGTTTTTTTACATCTTGAAGAAAATTGTATAAAATATAAATTAGTTAATAAGATATTCTAAAAGGATAATTTTGGTTTTATATGCATTATTTTGTATTATACAACCGGAGATGAACTATCTGTTTAGATTCTGAAAATTATATGTTTTCTATTCAAAGTAAAATGCATTAAATGTCAGGTTATGAACTGTAATACAATACAGCACAATACATATCATGTATATATATATATATATATATCAATANATATAAATACAGAAATGTTGTATATTCTTTATATTGTTTGTATTGAAAAATTAAAATTTAAATATATAATAGAAATTAAAATTTTTACTGAATATTTCTGTTGATGAAATAAATTTTAATATAAATTTATACAACTTAGAAAACGTATATTAAATGTATGGTTACTTTATAAATAGATAATTATTTTATATTTTCTTTTCTTTTACGCATATTTTAAATATATGTTCATTGTATATCTTGAATTTTTAAACTTACATTACAAATAAAGACTTTCATTAAATAAATATTAATAACAAAATTTTGATACAAATAATTTAAGCAATTATTAAAAAATATATTTGTTTTATAAGATAAAATGCATTTTATATAACATAAAATAAATTATAACAAATGATGTGATATATTATAAGACAGAACGTGCCAATTTAAACATTTTCAACTACTTTCTAATTTTCAAGTAGCTATTATAATATTTATTGTATTACTTTAACCTATTATATAAAAGAAAAAAGTGACACGGCAATTGATCTTGCCACTTGTCTGTAAACTTTCAACAATACCTGCAGCCTACCTATTTTTTACCATCTCCCATCAGGTTGTTAGAATAAAAAAAATACTCTCTCAGGTTTTTATTTTTTTTTTTTATCAAAAGGAATCCTGGGGAACGATACACCAGCAATATTAGAAAACCATTTCCTGTCACAGAAGGGGATCCCTTTCACATAGGGCAGGAAACATTGGTACCTCGTAACCATAGCAACATGCATTGAGTAGAGTTGAGAGGTCGTTTACTGGAGCATCACTAAGAATTATTGGGAATTCTTTCTCACACTGCTCAAGTTTTTAATGCTATTAATGATTTCAGGCCGGAAAGTTTTTCTAGAGCAATTTTTTTTCACTCTCCCACAGTTACCCAGGTTCTCGAGTTTTTGTAGTTGTTGTAATTATTTTACCCGATGGATCTTGTTAAGAACATCCGCCGATGTTTCCCTTTCGTTCATTGTTTGAAAGATATTTATGATTCGATTGGGTGGCATTTACTGCAATGTAATCACTTGCCAATTATTGTCTCCAGCTATTATGAAAGAATGGATATAAATTTTCATTATCTTTCATAGTTTAACGCAATTATTGCGAGCTTTGACTTCTATTGCGTATTAAAGTAACACATATAAAGGTATTGTTTGTATTTGAGAACTACGCTCATAAATTATTTTCGACTAATAATAGTATGTATTCGAATCGCAACTTGTTTGGTTTTGCAAAAAAATCATTGTTATTTATATGGTATTTCTATTTCAGTTAAGGAGATTATTAACTATAAAAAATTTAATGTTTTTTTTTATCTTTTGTAACTAGGAATAAAGGAAAATTCCATTTAACAAATATATTTCAAAAATAAATAAAATGAGAAATTAACTTTAAATCGGGAAATAAATTCGACAGTTGTGTTTCATTCTTTTTTTAAAAAAAATTATTTTTTCTTTAAATGCAATCGTTTATTCGAACGTTTTATTTGTAATTGAAGTTAAGCATTAAATTCAATAATATAAATACTATCAAAAATTAATCAAGATCAAGGTAAACTCAAGCTGTTTTCTTTTTAAGCTAATAGATTTGTTTAGAAGTAGGTACTTTCTATGTTAACGATATACAAGATTAATAATATAATTCTTTAATATTTTACTATTAATTTATTATTTAATAATATATATTTAATACTCTATATTAAATAATTATATATTTAATGTTACATATTCAATAATAATAATATATTTCATGAATTTAATCATAAATAATTTTATGAAACCATTTTTATTCTTTAATAAAATCGATGAATTTGATAAAATTTCTCCAGAACAAAGGATTATTAGACAATAATTCCCCCTAACCACCGCAGATTGTTCCTTTGTTATTTCCTCTATTTTCCTTAATCTTAGAGACGTATGGGTATTCGAAAAAGAGTTTAAATCGAAGTTAAAGATATTTCATAAGTTCACTCTAAGTCTTAGGATTTTATCATGATTCCTCAGCATTGCTTAAAAATCCTTTACTTGATAAAATTTTCTTTTCAGTTTTGTATTTTTTAGTAAATTTGTAGTAACAAGAACTATCTTTTTAAAAACCAGAATTTCCGACTAACCGTTACCATATAAACAGAAAAATTACTAAAGGAATGATTTAAATATGATATATTTTGGTTTAATTCACCAGAAATATGCTCATTACCTTACAGTATGGTAAATTTTTCAGAATTTTCCTCTCCGCGTACTTTTATACGATAAAATTAAAACCTTTTTAAAATATCCTTTTAGTAGACAAAATAATTCTGAAAGCACAATCAACTCCAGTTTCTGTTCCCAACTTTTAAATGATAAGAAAATTTATCCAATGATTATATTATTTTATACACCTTACCCGTGATTTTTCAGAAACAGGAAAAAAGGTGCAAAAGGAAGGAATAAAAGAGAAAAGGAACCTTTCTGTGCCGGAAAAAAGGGGTCGAAGGTCCCCTTGGGGACTCCCCATCCCCTGCATCCGCTCCACACTTTCTCAAAGGGGGCGCTTCGCACACAGCATCCGCTGAAATTGAAAATCCCACGGGAATCAAGAATTCCAACATACAATGTATAATTTTCAGATTTCAGGTAGAGAAATCTCGATCACACAGGATGCTTATAAGGTGGAGCTTTTCATCAATGAATGGGCGTAGCTGTCGAGGCACTGGGGGGAGGGGGTCTGCAAGGGTGTCTATCGTTTGGAATTTGCGTGGGTGGGAGATAATATGGGCCCTCAGGTAGTGAGGGTCAGAGAAGAGGAAGTAAGAGGCCATACGATTTAAGAGTGTTGATTTTTTTTTTATTTGTATGAATAGCTTGTTACATTTATTTATACTAAGCGGGTTTATTATTCTTTTGAGTACCCATTTATAAGGGACATTGTCAGGACCCGAATAGCAAAAATAGGGCTCAATGTCACCTGCAATTGGTCCTTTTGATTCTCCATAATTTTAATGTTATTAAATATTTTATTTTGCCAGTTCATTTTTTTAAATTAGCTTAATTAATTTTTTCTTAATTTTTATAATTTTACTTAGAATATTTTAAAATTTTATTTTACGCAATCAATAAAGCGGCGTTGAAAAATTGTATTAAAATAATAATTTCACATAACCATTTAAGCTTTAAAAGCTATAAAAGTACAACCATTTAAAGCGTCTTAGAAACATATTTTAAGGTAAAAAGAATCACTTGATATCACACTTTTTAAAAAATAATTAATATTACCTACCAAAAAATGCGTTATGAATTCAATACTTGAAAAACAAATACATCCTCTTTATTTATTTTGAAATTAAATGAGATGTTATAGTAGTTTAAAGTGTGCTAAGAAATAAAAATTTGTGCAAATAAAGTTGTATTAAAATTTGTTTTTCTTTTTAATTAATACATAAAAATATTTTTGATGTTTGCACATGAAGTGGAATTCGTCCTTCTGTTATATGCTTTAGAAGGGCATTATTTATCTAAACTAAATAAATAATAGTTATTACGTCTTTTATTTAAGGCATTAAATTAGGCTTTTTATTAAATAATTTTAACTTTTTTAAATACTTGTTTATTTATTTAAAAAAAAGTATTTCAAAGCAGCAAAAACAACGACATTAGTAATAAAGTAAACGAGTCGTTTTTTTTCATCTCTAGGTTCATGTCAGTGACTACAGTATTAAAAGCATATTATAAAATAAATTAACAAATAAAGGGAAAAAAGTATACCCTTAAAAGAAGGGAGGGAATTATCAATAAACAGGAATAAAATTTTTAAAAAAGTCATCTGTAGTGTCAGATTTTGTGTAAGTTGAAATTTTCAGTTAAAAAAATTTAATAACTGAGACATATAAAGAAGGATGTTAATAGGTGTGTAAATAACTAAGAAGAGATATTATTATATTGCATACAGAAAAAGTACTTTTTTTATTATTTTGTTTTACCGCTACTATTATTATATATTAATTGTTGCTAGATCAGATTATGAACTGTTCCTACAAATAAAAATGACTAATTATAAATAATTTTTAGTTTTATTTTAGCAAATCATTCTGAAATATCTAAAAATTTATAATTTTTTATTGTGTTTCAGTGTCTTCTATTTGTTACTTTCCCATTGAGTTTCAAGGAACATTTCTTACGCAAACACAAGCCAGTGCCGCTTATGGTGGACATACGGTTACATACAGTGAAATAACCGTCGAAGTAGACTCCATACCTCCATGGGGAAGGTGCCATAGGAGGAGAGGAAATAATGTTATTTTAAAAGACACGTAAGTTATTTTGGAAGAAATTATTAAAAAATGTGTCCATATGTTTTCGTTAAAAGTATAAACAATTGAAACATTTTAGCAATATTTTTCAGGAGCTCTAACATTTATTTTTAAACGTATTTCTGAAAAATACTGTTAAAATATTTGCTTAAAGTAACAGACTTACACTGTCAGAAATTCCACATCAAATTACGGTAAAAAGTACCGGCACTCAGGATGTTGGTCCTTTTTACCGTGAAATCAATTTTTACCGAAACATGTTACGAAACAAAAAATCTGATTTACCGTAATTTTTACAGTAATAATTACATTAAAATCACTGAATCACTCAAGTTCAATGAACATTGCTGTAAAAATGGATTTTATAGTAAAATGGTTTTTGAGGAGCGCCGGTTCTTTATAGCGTAATTTGATCCGGAATTTTTCGCATTGACTGGTTGTCCTTGATGCTTATTTTTAGATTCTTCTTAAGAATAAAGTAAAAACAAAATGCATATAAGAGGTTTCAGATTAATATTTAGGTGAAGAAAAAACAAAAATATCCTTGAAGTCTAGCGAATCTCTAATGAAGAAGGCAGGACTGAAAACAACAAAATATGTTTGATTGCTGGAAGAAACGAAAAAGTGCTGTAAGTAAATTATAAAAAACTTCTCCCAGTTTCATCAGGCAATAAAACATGTTTTGTTGTCTTTCCTGTTTTCTTCAGTGTTACATTTCGATTAAAAAAAATTTTTTAAGGTGTATAAATACGTTACTTAATAAATGTAATTTAAAAATGAATTAAGTAATTATATTTGTTATTTTCTCTTAATTTAAACAATATTCCAAGTTGCTTGTAAATGATTTTTCTAATTTATTTCTTTTCTCAAAATTGATTACAAATTTAATTTTTCAGCACTGGTGGTGAAGATTGCATTAGATGTTTTCACATAACACTCAAGTCTCTAAATGTTATTCAAATTCATACAGAAGGTGCGTTAATATTTTAATTTTATATTGTTTAAATCAAATTCAGTTCAATAAAAAAAAATGCTTGTATTAAAATATTTTTAAAATATTCTATCAATCTTTAAAAATAGGTTTAGCTAGATGTTATACAAATGAAGAAGCAGCTAAAGCAACATGCCCGGATGAAAGAGCTGTTATGGAAAGACGTTTTAAAGAAATTTTATTATTTCGTAAGTTTTTATTTTTTATATTGAGTCAGTTGCAGTTGGACAATATATTTTTTTTTAAATTATACTTAAGATAGCTAATTTTTGTATTTTTTCCTTTTTTGAGTTAAAAGATAAAAAATAATGAAAATTATTTAAATTTGAGAAGAAAAGTATTGAAAGTACCTCCAATAAGGCTAGTTTGACCCAATGCTTGATCCAGGAGTTTCTTTGCCTTCTGGGTTGGGTTCAAAATTTGAAGGCTATGGAGTCGAACATTGAAAATCGTAAGATCAGAATTGGGTCAGTTGTCCAACGCCGGTTATAAAATAAAACAAAATTACCATAATTAGCTAAGCATCCTTGCTGTCAACAATACTTTGGCAACTTTTTAACGGCTTCTCTAACGAATAAGTGCTTTAATCTGTTGATTTTTTAGTTATATTATTATAAAATATACCCGGATGGCAATTGGTCATTGCTTATCCTTTATTTTTATAAGAACAAAACGAGTGGAAAAAAATATATTTTAATTGGTGTATTTCCCTAAGTTTATTCAAAGCTGACAAATGTCGATTAAATAACTGATATTAATAATTGCAAATTCGCGGTGCATATTGTTCTTACGTTTTGAAATAGTCATTGAGACCTTACCTTCTATTAAGGCTGTTTTTTGAAGGTTCTGTCGTCATACAAAATGGTGCTTTTTTGTGAATAATATGCTATTTTTATAACTGTTTTGAGCTTGCGACTGTTATGACTCTCAGATCAAGTTTAGCGTATCAAAAGCCAGCGTTGTCTACACTTATTTTGAAAATGGCATAAATCGTTAATATGGAGAAAAGCCACAGTTTTATGAAAATGAAAAGCGCTTGTGGTCTAATTTTTTAATATTTAAAAACTTACTGCAATGTTGCATTACGTGGGTTCATAAAAATGTGCAAAAACTGAGAATTAAGCAATGATTTTGATAATTTTCACCTTGGTGGAAAAATATCGCCAAATCGGCTATTTTTAAAAAAAGTTTAATAACTTTTAGAATATTTAAGTTATTTGTCCGTTGTAAAGCCCAGATAATTCTTCACGGCAAGATGATATATATAGTTTAAAATCATTGCATTGCTTCGAGTGTGAAGCACTTAAACTGTGGTTTTTTTATATATTTTCCTTGGCGACAGAGCTTCGAAAAACTACGTTGTGGAATAGTTATTAGACTGATGACCATTACTATTTATATTACGTTCCTCTCAGTGCATCTATTGTTATGAGGCCAACAAAACTTTGCACAAAGGTTTTGCTGTTACGGAAGTGTTGTTTTCTTAGGAATAAATTCTATCTTTTGTGATTTTTCAGGCAAGCACGAGCCGGGTACAATGATGACAGTGGAAGATCTCTTCTGTCCCATCAGTGGCCGGTTCAGGTTCACGTACTCGGCCAACTTTGGCGAGTTCCAGTGCGAACAACCTTATTCTGAGTTGAGCAATTGCCCCAATGGAAATGGACTTAATGCAAAGTTTAGACAATGCAACTTTCCAGATATGAGTAAGAGTTGTTTATTGTTTTATGTACTCCAAAACTGTCTTTCATAGTTTTAAATATGAAATGGGGAGGAAAAAAATTGATATCGGTCCTCCGTAACGAAATTGATTGATTTCATTTGAAAAATTCTATATAGAGAAAAATTCATTTTAAAGAGATTTTTACAGTAATTTAAATGGCAGTTAATTATTTTTATTTAATGTGAAAAATATTATATATCGATCCTCTGTAACGAAATTGATTGATTTCATTTGAAAAATTCTTTACAGAGAAAAAAGTCTTTTTAAGAGATTTTTATAGTTATTTAAATGGCAGTTAATTTTTTTATTTGATGTGAAAAATATTATAAAATATAAAATTATTAGGAAGAAAATAATAAGCATTATAAAAGGTTTGGAATGAGTCATCTCCTTTTGCGTTGAATTCTATTGTTATGCGATCTCGTTGAAATGAATAATGAGCGTGGTTCCAAAAACAAGAACAAAAGAGAGCGAGTTGGTTGCTGGGAAATTTCAACTTACAAATGTAATTTTCTTCAAAAATGACGGAAATCGAAAAGATAAACATCTGAAATATTTGTTATATGGAGCCAACAATTTCCTTAAATCGAGAACATTTTAAACATAATTTAGCTTTCCGATTGAAAAAAATTATTACGCTGTAATGAGACTTTATAAGAAAAATCTATTTAATACATTTTCTGTTAAACAGCTTTGGTTTAGTGAAGTAGCTCTATTTTCGACTTAGTTTGGTTTAGTGAAATATATGTACGATATTAAATATAGATATATTTATTAAAAATATATAAATAATTAAATTATTTAAAAATAATCTAAAAATTTCTTTTTATTATTATTATTGAAACTATTTTAACAGTAAAAGAAAATATAGTTGCTAGGAAATAATGGCTTTTATTTTTCAAAATTTTATAACAAAGACAACATTGATTGCGATAAAATTTAGAAAAATTATATTTTTATTTTCTTAACTGGTTTATAATATTCTTCCAACAACGCTACGTCTACAGATTTGAGAGGGGATTTATAAGTAGTGGTGCCCATTTCTTAGAAAGTTGAAATTGAATTTTAATTTAAATTTTTATACTTAAAGACAATTCATCTATATTTTACAAAACTAATTTCTAGTAAAGTTTTTTTTTTTTTCAGTTTAGTTGAAAATAATTCATAAGAAACGAGTATTGGTAAAAGTTATATTCTCATGCTTATTTTAAAACACTTTCAATTAGTATACGTATTCGATCACAAAGCTGAGTTCAAAAAGTTATTAAGTATTACACATTTTTTATGCTACATTGGGAATAATTTTGTTCTTATAGTTGGAAACAATCATCCGACTCTTTTATCTTAAATTACGCTCAAAATTCACAAAAAATAATATAAAAAATTAATTAATAAAAAAAGAATCATCTAATTTAATATTTAAAGTTGTTTCTAAAAATAAGTGAAAACGAACCGAATCAAACTAAAGAATAATTAAAACCATTTTTTTTAAAGCTGCAACAAAGATAATTTCATTTTTACTGGTGGCAACAGTCTTTAGACTCTTCCCGCTAGAATTACGCTCATAAACCACAAAAGACCATCTCCTCAGTTAATATGAGTAATCGATCACAAAGTTGCATGTCTCTACATGTACCGTAATTGTGATTACCTCTAAACAATTTACCCTCACTTCCTGCGAGGGGACATCCGATTCAACTTGTTTAGCCGATGGACAACCTGTGTTATGAATCACGACAAAGAAGAAAAGCCTAAAGAGAGTGGACAACACTACACAATCACCGGAAATTATTCCATTTTCAGAAAGTTGTCTCTACAACTACTTATGTTACATTACAAGCTCATATTATTCTACCTTCTAATTGCTGAGAAAATCTCTGCCCATCTCTGTTTTTCGATTTGCCCTTTCATGATCCGATGCAACTCCTGACTAATCTGTCCTCCTTGTTTCCATCGGGAATCAGGGCATCGTAAATCGGCGAATTAAAAATAGAAGTCAAGGATTAGCGAGTAAGATTTCGCTGACAAACGTGGACAGCATAACTTGAGATTAGGTGAACGGGATTCTTTTGAAATGGCGTTCACGTAAATTGGTGATTTGTTTATGATCTTTATTCCAAGTTAAATTTAGAGATCGAGTAATATTTTACTCCCACTTTTAAACCGATACTTGTTTTCCCACAAATTATTCGCCGTTTCATGTTTCATATCGTAGGCGTAATTTTATTTATAAGAACTTTGAAATAGAAAAAAACATACATTTAGTTACAATTTGCGTACGATTTTTTTTCTTTAAATAGAATTTTATGCGGACATATAACTTAATCATTTAGGGAAGAAATTAAATCATACAAAAGTTTACAAGTTATATCTAATCACTTTGTTTTTCTTCTTTAAATAATAGTAATTATAAAAATTCAATTATTTTTCTCCAGCTTTAGTAGCAGACTTTTAGGTTGTAAATTCAACAGGTGTTATTTTTAAGGAACTTGACTAAGGAATATGACTAAAGGGGGGAAAAATCGATTTTTTTTTTTTAGAAAGTGTAAACTAAAATCATTTTTTCATAAAATAAACCTTTAAATCTTGTTTCTGTGTTACTAATTATGCTTATTTGCCTTTTGAAATCTTAGACCGAACTAAATAATATCTATCAAATACATTTAAAGCGTAATTTAGGAAGGGAAGCATCATATTTTTAAAAACATTACGTTAACAATGAATAACCAACCAGAGTGATAAGTAAAATTTAGTTTCATAGTTAAGTTTTCAATAATAGGCAGCAAAAATTTTTTCCTTTTAGTTTCCTTATCTCTAGTAAACCTTAGATTTCAATAATACCCAAAGTAAAAAGCTCTATGGCGTTAAATTGCATGATCTGGGCGACCAATTTTGATCGCCAAAATGCAAAATTTAGCAACCCGGGAATGACTCTCGACATAGCTCAAAAATGAAATCGCTTTGTTCTTTTTAGTTTACAGTTCCATTATTATTAACAATACCCGTGTACAATACCCCCAATATAATTAAAAATAACCCGTGTTTTTTTCCACATGACGAGAAATTAAAACTTTGCTTGCATTTCGTGCTATTCTTTATAAATAATTTAATCACATCTAACAAGCATTTTAAAGTGTACTTAATGTGTTGCATTCCAACACAAAGTTAATGTTTCTTTCTTAAGGGTTTTGTTAAAACGATAATTGTATTTTTGTAAGTATAAATTAAGTCACATTAAATAAATCACTTTTTTCCTCCCTAGGCATCTCTTTTCTGTGTCTAGGAGATTGGGCTGGTAAGAATGGAGACCGATACATTGCCCTAATGGATTTACGAGACGAACCACAGGCTCGTCCTAAATATAGATGTGGGGTAAGTTTTCTGAATTGTTTCACTGAATATATAAACATCCATAGACACATAACTTTCTACTGAAACTAAACATCTGTTCCCGCAATAACAAATTGACTTTTAAAGTCATCATTTAAAGAATATTTCTGTTCTAAACATCAATCACGCGTCGTAAAATTGTATCTGGCTGCTTAGTTAAACAAATAGAACAAATAAAAAAATTATATTAATTTATAACTTTAAAAAAGAAACTTTCAGGAAAATGCAACGCAAAACAATGGTTACTTTTTGAAAATCTTGAGGTATCTTTAATTTAAAAATTGTAAAAGCGTAAGTTTTCTTAAAATCTACTATTACACATAAATTATTATTTTTTTTATGTTAAAAAGTTTTTTCGGTTAATTTTCGAAATACTGTTGTATTAGAATTTTTTTTGAGTGTTTCTTCAGAACTCTTCTCTCCACGGTGTTTGATTGAACGAAATGATATTATTTTACATTTATTAATTTATTTCTCCTAAAAATTCTTTCGAACATTTTTTTTAAAAATTCATTTGTTTCTTGAATTTATTTAATCTTATTTCTTTAAATAAATAAATTCAAAAAGTTTTCGAATTTTTTCATGTCGGACGATTTTAACTATTGGATTTTGATATCAGAAATAAAATTTTTACGTTGCACCGTAACTATGCCAAATAAACTACGAAACCATAAATATCAGTACATTGCACCATAAATCTATACTATAACTCAATATTAATTCATTTTATCACCCCCTTTGAACAATTGTTCTGTATCGGAATCGAGGCACTAAATTCTCTACTCTGCAGCCTCGCAATTTTGAACCCTATAGAGAGGACGAGGGAAATCCCTGATTAAGTCCTTAGACAACATTTTCCTGGAAGACTTTTTTGATAGAACTGACACACGTTTTGGAAAAGAAAACCTCCCGTGGTCAGCCCGATGATTTGAGGATTCTAATTCACGATCCATCTAAAATTGGAAATATTAATTTTATGTCAGACGTGGTCAGTGTACGAATAGGCTATAAGATTTGAACCTGATTGCTACATTGAGAGTGTTCCATGAGTCATCTTGGAACTAACACAATATTATTATAACTAAACTGATTTCTTTCAAAAGCAACATTATTTTTTGAATGATGCAACATTGCCTAATCATTTGTTTATTTTCAGCTCTATCGTAGAGACACTGTAACTGGAAGAGTATATGTCTCCTTAGCATCGGACTCCACTTGCATGAATCAATTGACATCTTCAATGTCAGGCTATGAGTCCTTGGTCCTTAATCCATGTAAGTTTACTCAACTTTGCGTATGAAGAGATAGTTAGAAGAACATATTAAAGGAAATATCAATAAAATTGTAAAAGATAGAAAAATAATATTTTTCACTCAAATTCTGTTATGACATTTTCTTTTTTCCCAGGAAGTGCATTAGTGTCTTCAACATTTTCTTCCACTAAGCTCTTTATGAAGTGTTTTCATATTCCGTCGTAATTTGAAATTATGTTTTTTCGCGAATAATTAGCTATTTTTATAATTGCTGTGAGTTCGCATCTGTTACTCATGGCATGACTGTTAGGTCAAGTTTAGCCTATCTAAAGCCAGCGATGTCTACCGCTTATTTTGAAAATGACGCAAAACGTCACTATGGAGAAATGCCACAGCTTTGTAAAAATAAAAAGCGTTTGTGGTCTAATTTTTTAATATTTACAAACTTACTCCAATGCTGTATTACCTAGGGTCATAAAAATTTCAAAACTGAAAATAAGGCAGTGAATTTGATAATTTTCATCTAGGTGAAAAAATGTCGCCAAATTGAAGATTTTTAAAGAAGTTTAATAACTTTTAAAATGTTTAAGTTATTTATCTTGTAAGGTACTCCAACTATGACTTTTTTTTATTTCCCTTGGCAACAAGAGCTTCGAAATACAGCGTTAATCACATAGTGTCAAAACTGGCCAATAATAAATCTCTAAACAAACACAATAGTGAAACAAAGCTAGGGTTAACTAAGAACACCGTTTCTTTCCCGATGCATTCAAAACGTGCTAACAATCAAACTAGTTACCATTGGGCATAAAAAGTTATTGATTGAAATACCGAATTTTGATAAATCACATAAATTGGTGCATCTGAACTGTTGCATATTATTATTTTGATCTAAGAAAATGATAGGCTGCTTTTAGACCCGTCTTAAAAAGGTCTCTTCAACGTTGAATCGTAATATCGGTACTATGAACGAAAATATAATGCAAAGTTTGCTGCAATTTCAATGAGAAGTTAAATTGACCACAGTATCGCGTAATAAAGTTTAAGAAGTAGTATAGCATAGTAAAACTTAGCAGTATATATGAATAATTTTAACAACTTATTAAAAGTGAAGTAACTTCGCATGAAATTATGGTTCAATTTTACCTACATTTATCCCACATAAAGAAAAAAGCGAATTTCTTCATCAGTTTCAAAAATATGTTTGGTTTCCAAAATTTTTATCAAACTTTAGTATGTGTTGTATACCATTTAACAAATTATTCAAATATCTCTACAATGTCAGGAATTGAACGTGGGGAATCATTTATATCGTTAAAATGTGTTGCGACTTTAAATTCGGTTTTAAGTTACCATATTATCGTACTTCTTAAACTTGTTTACTCCACACTGCGGTTTCTTTTAAAATCTGATTAAGTTGCGCAACAAATTTACTTCAAAGTACCGGTATTAAATTTCATCGTTGAACTGATTTTTCTGTTTGTGTAATGTAAGAGGTAAATCGTGTATGCAAATTTAATTTTTGGATTCTAATTTTTATTTTTGCCCAATTTAGTACCAGATCGAAGTCTTCCGGCTCAAGTGGAGAGTGCACGATGTCGTTTCCCAGAATGGTCTCAAGGACAATGGGAACATCTAGTCATAAACGGCAACTCTTTCCAATTTAAAGATCAAATAATGTTCCAGACTCTTTCTGGCCATTGTATTTTACGGGAGAACACGACTCCCACAGACAGATTTATCGTCTACACAGTAACGCAATGGTAAGTGCCGAATGAATTATTTGTACTATCACATTGAATAGTTTATAGGTGAAAAACATGCTGAGAAAATTAGCTTTAGAATGTCTTGAGTCATAAATGTATTTTTCCTTTTAAAAAATTCCCATATTTGATTCATGGCAGAATAAATTAATGTTAAAATTAACAGTTTCCAAAAAGAAATTTAAAATATCAGCTTTAGAATGTATAAAATCCTGAGTCTTTGAGAAGTTCTTTATTTAAGGCTGTTTTTTCGAAGGCTCTGTCGTAGTATAAAATAATGCTTTTTTGCGAATAATTTGTTATTTTTATAAATGCTGTGAGTTTGCAACAGTTGCTCATTACTGCTGGGTGAAGTTTGGCCTATCTAAAGCCAACAATGTCTATGCTTATTTTGAAAATGGCGCAAAACGTCAATATGAAGAAAGCCACAGTTTTGTGAAATTGAAAAGTGTTTGTGGTCTAATTTTTTAATATTTAGAAACTTACTCCAATGTTACATTACCTGGACTCATAAAAATTTTCAAGAACTGAGAATTAGGCAGTGATTTTGATAATTTCCATTTAGGTGGAAAAAATTTTGACAAATTGGCGATTTTTAAAAATGTTTAATAATTTTTTAAATGTTGTTAAATGTAATTTTTAAAAAGTTATTTCTTCGTTGTAAAGCCCAGGTAATTCTTCACGACGAGATGATATAAGATAGTTTAAAATCATCGCATTGCTTCAAGTGTAAGGCACTTAAACTGTGGCTTTTTTATTTTCCTTGGGGACAGAGATTTGGGAAGGAAAAAAAAAACGTTATGCACTTGGTAGAACAAATTTATACCCTAATTGTTTTAGAATTGTAACTTAACGGGTAAAGAAAAATCAGTCTTAGAATGTATAGAATCATGATAATCTTTTTCGTTTGGAAACTATCTTATTTAAATATTTTGAAAAATAATGACTTGGCATGTTTTCCTTCTAAGCTCATCAACTAACAATTCGCAAGTAATGATAGCTGATCCGTTTTTTTTTTCTCTTTTAAATAGTGGTGAAGAAAGTTACAACTGCATTTGGCTACAAAGAAGAACACCAAATGTTATGGAGTTCCAATTAGGTATGCTTTAATTTATTTTCAATCTACTATGAAATTTATCGTTAAAATATTCTTATTTAATACGAGTTGAGTTGTTCGAAAGTTTCTTAAGTGAAATTTATGCCATTTTCAGGTGTTGAGCCAAGTAATCAATATTCTGAAGACCTTTGTCATGACCGGCAATTCCCATCTGAAGCATGGATTACAGAAGGAAGTAAGTAATCAATTCTAGAATACTTTTCCAAAAATAAACAAAACAAAATTCTTTTTTTTTTCCGCCATGAATTAAAAAGTAAACCGAAAATCGAACCGAAGTGGAAATCGTTTTCATTTCAGTAAATCGCGAATTAAAATTTAGAACTATATAATTATTTGAAATTAAAGTTTTTTAGAGTTTGAAAACCATTTTTTTCTATTTTATGTACAAATATACGTAGTTTTTTTTTTCTTTTTTGTCAATTTCAATTAATTAATAATAATAAATATAAAACTTCATATCCTAAAAGTGTAATTGATGGTTTTTTAAACTAAAGCAAAAATAAAAGTCTATAAATGGACATACGATAGTTTCAGTTCTCAAAACAGAAACCTTCCTCACTGTCATCAAATCAAATGAACGCAAATTCAAAGCGTTAAGAACAACGAGAAGATTAATTTCTATGATAGCGCGAGGGTTTTAGATACTGATATTTTATAGTTTTAAAAAAATTCTTCTTCTGTTTAGTAATTTTGACATTTTTTGCTTTTCTTTTTAGGGTTGATCAAATTGCAGATGTCTCCGTGTCCGATAATGGGTGATTATACCGGAGAAGTACCGGGAACTCATGGATTATGCGCTAAAGTATCGTCTGATTGCAACAATCCTGATATTATGTTCTACACTGTTAGCAATTGTGAAGAAAGAGGCCATGTATATGAAGGTAAGTGATCTTAAAGATTGCTTGAAACTTTAAAGAGTATGCTTTAAATATAAAATTTTGTTAAACAACGACAGCATTGCATATTGTGTTAAATAACAACTTATCAGAACATCGAATCCTTTTCAGTAGAACTTTCGGTGTTTGAGGAAAAAATAAGTTGGTTTTTTTAAAAGACTTAATTTATGCACAATTACATGGCCTGCACAAAAGACCCACGTAAAATTTCATCTAGAAAAAACGGTTTTCTTTCTATGAAATATCCGGATGTTTTTCCTGACGTCCGGCTCTTGTATTAAACTGCATCCGGCTTCGTGCAGGTCAGAAGCCTTGAATCGTTAAAATCAGAGATCATTTACGGTTGGGTTATCTTGACTAAATTTGGATAAATCACGGGACATAAGCATTAAATAAAAGCGAAATTCGCTAAATCTGATGGAAATGGTTTATTTATTTGACATACTTTTTATACGTAACACGTGGATTCGGAAGCAAATTTTCTTTGATGTAATGCTAGGTGAAAACTAAAACAAATAATCATTGCGAAATGATAATTATTTCAGGGCAGTTTATCAACTTTGGTCCCATTTGGTAAAATTTTTGATAGGATGGAATGCTGCAAAAAAAATTTTCTTACAAAAATGTTTGTTAGTCCGTTACTATGGCCATGACAATATAGCGTAACTGAAAACTGATATCTATTAGATGACAAGTCGAATTAGTTGAGCTGGATAAAACGAATCATTAAAGTGATTCGAATCAATAGAATCAGTTCACTTTGAATAACTGATTCGGATCGCCAATTCCAACCAACTGATTCGAATCACTAAGTCGGATCACTGATTCGAAACCTGATACGAATCACTAATTCGGATCACTGATTCTAATCACGATTTCCGATTCTAATCACGATTTCCGATTCAAACCAATGTTTCGAATCGAACCCTATTTCGTACCACTGTTTCGAATCGAATCCTATTTCGTACCACTGTTTCGAATCGAATCCTATAACTGCGGTTTTACTTTACACAACAAAACACGAATTCATAAAATCTCCTTTTTGCTATAAAGATAACATTATTAAAGTCTGGCTGTTTTTTAATAACTACCGCAAATTAAATGCCTTCACGCACCCGGAGAAAAATTTTATATCTTATATTTCAACACCCTTTTATTGTTTTCATAAGGAAATATTAATTTACGAACAGGTTATCGATATTAATAAAATTTTATTTCTACGACAAAAACTTATGCTAGTAAAAATACGCGAAATGAAATTCCACTGACTAAAAAAATTTTTTAGTCATTTTGACATGACTTATGAAAAGACGTAAACAATAATGACGTAATAAAATTTTCTCCAGAGAAGGAATTATGGGTTGGTTTCGTTGTATTTAAAGAAATGCAACTCAAATTATTTTCAAAACATTGAGTGAAATTAACTTTTAGTAGTATTAGAATAAACTAAAAGCTACTTCTTCATACATATATAGAGGATCTTTGTTAATGTTTTGTTTACTAGAATTATAGTTATTTGTTGGATTAACTTTTGCTCATGTGATCGTGAGTATCTAAGTTTGTTAAAGAAAGAAAATTAAATACATTATAAATTGTTTTTTTTTCTTTAAATTAATTTTTCAATGATGATTTATAATAGAGTTTCAACACAATAATAGAGAAAGCGATCTACCCAAAATTAATTTGTTTGACAGATGTATTAATTACATACGGCAAGTGTTGGATAAAAGCGTGGAATAATCTTAAAACAGTCCAGTAATCTAAAGATAAATACTACATTTCTTAGGCTGTTTTTCGAACGCTCCGTCGTCTTATGAAATGATGCTTCTTTGCGAATAATATTCTATTTTTATAACTACTATGAGTTTGTAACAGTTACTGTTACAAACTCATAGACTGTTAGGTCAATTTTAGCCTATTTAAAGCCAGCGCTGTATATGCTTATTTTGAAAATGGCTCAAAACGTCTATATGGAGAAAAACCACAGTTTTATAAAATTAATGAGCGTTTGTGGTCTAATTTTTTTAATATTTAAAAACTACTCCAATGCTAAATTATCTGGCCTCACAAAAATTTGCGAAAACTGAGAATTAGGCAGCGATGTTGATAATTTTCATCTAGGTGGGAAAAAGGCATCAAATTGGCGATTTTCTAAAAAAATTTATAATTTTTAAAATTAAGTTATATTTTCGTTGTAAAGTGAAGATAATTCTTTGCTACAAGATAATATCTACAGTTTAAAATCATCGCATTGTTTCGAGTGTAAAGCACTTAAACTGTGGCTTTTTTTATTTTCTTTGGCGACAGTGCTTCGAAAACAAAGCTAAATGACGAATTCCCTTTTATCACACATTAGAAGAAAACGGCCATTTTCCCAAATAAGGAATGAAAAACTAATTACGAAAAGCACTTTATAACTCATTGTGAGGAAATTGACGAAACAAAACTCAAGCTATGAAAGACTTTGCGACAGTATTACCAAACTTAAGAAAAATAAAATAGCTCATTGTTGGAACTTAGTTCAAAAATAATTAGATAAAACGCCACAAATATTCCATTTCATATCTTCAAAAGGAAAGCTTTAGAATAAATAAAATCGCAATGCTCGTTCCCGGACTCACTCAAACTTTCAAGGTCACGGGGTTGTATGGAAAGTTTTTGAAGACAATGGTCATTTTTTTTAATGAGTGTGTTGGCTTTAATAATGATGCCAAGCGACGCGTGCGAATCACACGTCCCATACCGCACACCCACCTTCGAATGTCATTAATTGTTAGGCTTGGAACAATCGAACATTTTTATTCTTTCGACCGCAGAGCAGGTAAATTTCTTGGAACAAAAGGAAATTCTCTCAGGTTGGATTAGGTCCGATTGCGAAAGTGTTTGGTTTATCTGTTTATTTTCTCAAGCAGAGGAATTTTTACTACCTTGGTTAAGGAATTCTATGCATGATGATCAGAAAGTTTGAAGAAGGTTGTAAAACATCACGCAATGCTTGTTGTCGGAATTTTAACAACTCACTCTCTTTCTTGTTATTTTTTGATATGATTAGTTTTCGGTTGCATAAATTGTCTAAATACGTGATTTATTTTTTTGCATTATGTTTCTTGACTTATACAACACATGATTGATCAATCACAAGAAATAAGGAGATTTTTTTTTATGAATTTTTAAATCATTTTTAATGAGAGTGTAGTTAATGGCAATGTCAGTCAACATGTTAATAACTTCGGATCTCAGATTCTCACACACAAATATGCTGTGTGAATGGTTTGAAGGTAAAACATGTGGCTGATAAATTTGTTTAAACAATATTTTAAGTTACGAAACAACTAACATATCCTTATTTTGAGATATTTGAATCAAAATATGGTCATAATTTAGTCAAGAGATTGGTCGAAAGTTAGGACCCTTAATGTTAATTTCACTTTTAGCGAAGTCCGCCATATCTCTAGCAGAAAATTGAAAAAAAAAATATCAAAAATGTTTTGTTGTTGATTCATATTTTCGATAATCTTGTTAAGAGTGCTTAGTTTGTTAATTGACAGATTCAAGAATTCAACATTTTTTGTCACTTTGGCTCACTAAACATTCCTTTCCTCCTTTGTTTTGCTTTTCTGGGTTGCGTTTTATTTGGAAAATACTGTACAGTACGCAAAATAAAAACCGGACTTCCCTGAATGACTTTTGATCTTATGAACGGATCTTCACGTTTTAGGACTCTAATCTTATAGGTTCCAGGAGGTGACCTCGAATATGCTAATTAATTAGTGCAGATGATATTTTAAGCTAAGAAATCAGCTGAATAAACATCACGCGTTTTCTTTCTTCCCCGACAGATTCGGATTTCTGACCCCCAAAATATAGGGGTTAGCAGCAATCTGGGAAATATGGTCCAAGCAGTTTGGGCAGAAGAGCTCCTCAAAGTTAGGACCCCTTAAAGTTAATTTTATTTTCTGCGTATTTCACCACATCTCGAAAACTTTTTAAATTAATTGAAAAATTTTGGTGAGCAATTATAAAATTCTTTTTTCCCAAGTAAATTCCACGCAGAAAATAACTTTTAGTAAATAATTATTTTATTTAATAATAATCTAAATGTTTTTGAATTGTAAGGCATGGAATTTTTAACATTGTTTTAAAGAATACAATTTTACATTGCAAAATATAAAATTTTAGTTGAATCGGTCGAAGAAATAGAATTTTAAAAATACGGCTCTTGAAAAATTGAATTTTAAAAATACGGCTCTTGAAAAATAGAATTTTAAAAATACGGCTCTTGAGAAATAGAATTTTAAAAATACGGCTCTTGAGAAATAGAATTTTAAAAATACAGCTCCTGAGAAATAGAATTTTAAAAATACGGCTCTTGAAAAATAGAATTTTAAAAATACGGCTCTGGAGAAATAGAATTTTAAAAATACGGTTCCTGAGAAATAGAATTTTAAAAATACGGCTCTTGAGAAATTGAATTTTAAAAATATGGCTTTTACTAAAATTCAAAATTATAATTCTAATAGACAATTAAGGAAAACCACAAACAAAAAAAATTTTTTGTAACATTTAAGCGACCCTCAAAAATGTTGGGTCCCTAAGCCTATCTTAGATAATAAATCACCCACTGGAAGTAATCAATACGAAACCTGGAAACAAACATCTGAGATTTTACGTCTTTATGTACTATTTTCTTATTAACAACGATTATTTTACGATTCACTATTATTTTCTAAATTTAGAATTTTTTTTTATTTAGAAAGAGAATATAGATGTCTGGGAAGTTGGGAAGAAGACGGAATCCTATTCACTTACACTCAAAGAAGAGACATGGATGGATTTCAGTGCTTTGTAAGTCAACAATGTATTTTAAAGATAAAATCCAACAGATGCCAAGAATTTTATGAGATTAATTTTAAAAATTATTTTCTAGTCTGGGAAAGTGTTGAGAAATGGCGAAGAGGCTTTTATCAAGGAAGCTGGAGATAGTTGCATCCGAGGGGAAGATCCTCTTATTTATGGAATGAAAATAGCTAAGCAATGTAAGTATAGTTTTATTATGTATTCTGAGCATTTTGCTTACAGAGTTTTTACTATTTGGTTTTTCATACCACCATCATGAACACAATGATTGGAACATATATAAGGTGTGTAATGAGTGCCATTAAAATATATTTCTAGAATCTAAAAATGCAGTTAAAAATATATTGACACATGTAGTTGCAAGCTGATAGAAGTAAGACGAAGCAAAAATGTTATCAAAATATGACCAATTATTAAAATCACCAAGAGCAGAGGAAAGATTAAAATAATCAAAAATAAGTTTAGTAGGAACCATGGAATTTCATTATAAATTCGATGTTAAAAATCGATTCGAAATTAGTGGTTTCGAGTTTTATTAGGATCCACTTTTCAGCAACATTTTTTTCCTAAACTAGTATTTTATAACCAACGTTGAACAACCAATTCCGAGTTTACGACTATCAATGTTTAATTCTGCAACTTTGTATCTAACCCAGAAGACGAGGGAACTCCTCGATCAAGCATTAGGACAAACTAGTTTTCGTGGAGGATTTTTTGATGGAACTAACCTGCATTTGCTTTACATGGTGAGAAAAACTTTCGACAGTTAGCCGGATGGAAAAGGGATTCTAACCCATGATCCGTCTACCACTGTGATATTTTATGTCAGCACTATGGTTGCAGAAGCTAGGAGCCGAATTTGTACCAACAAGCCATCACTTGGATTTGAACCTGGACCACCTCATTGGGAGGCAAAGGCTTTTTCCGCTGAACCAACGCGGCGGCTCCCCTCTGCTTTTATAGATTTTGAAAAGATAATTAGTTCAATATTAGATTATTGGTTAAAGTATGATACTGTTTCGGTTTTTGTTACTAACTTAGATATAAATTTGAGGCTTCGACCATACTCCATCAGAATTTAAACCTGGGTCTCCTCATTGGAAGACAAGTGCTAAATCTCCCGAATTATTCTGGCACACTAGTTCATTTTGAAAAAAAATTTGATTTGTAGGCATATTTTTGGATAGTTAGTACAGCTTACCTGCATTATACTAAATTTTTTAACTTTTCTTACAGCATCATGCCCTCAACTTGCTCCAGCTAATTTTGTTCCAATGAGGCCTCCATGGAAACCTATGACGTATGCTCCTCCATCTTTACCTACCAGAGTGCCTATACCACCCATACACCCTGCACAGCAACCTAGGGATCCTTACTGGTATAACACTGCAACAGAAGCACCTACAACCAAACCTTGGAAACCTATTACAGGTAAATTTTATGTCATACTAAAACTTCTATGGTATTTATGCTTTAAAATTGGAGTCTTTAACGTACATCCTGCTGAATTGACTCACTCAGCTTAAAACAATAGTTGAATAAGAAAATAAAAAAGCCTGTAGAATGTTTATTTCGGATGGTAAAATTAGTGGTTGCTTTTAAAAAAAATTAATATATTAGTTTGTTTGGTATTTTATTAAGGGCAAAATAATTTAATATTTAACAGGCTAATTTTTCACAGAAAAACAAAACGTAAAACAGAACACGTTCTTCAGATTAGCATTTAAGGAATAATTTGAGAATTGCAGCTGCTAATATTTCATATGATAATAATGCTTTGATTGAACAAAAATAAATCACATTAAGACTGAAATGACATTCATCCCTTTTGTAATGTAGTTTTTTTTTACATCGTGTATGGAATATTAGTATAATCGTTTTCTTTTTAATACTTAAGAGAGTTGCAAAAATGTATAAAATGAATCCCAGTTTTTTCTCCCTAAATTTTATCTCTTAGCCTGAATTATATAGCATCAGAGATATATCATTTATCAGATTTATTAACGAGGCCTTTGGATGCAAAAGGTGGAAGATTTCTACTTTAAAGTAATACTTGTACCTGTTGAATCAAAATATTTTAGATAAAATACTGCTATAAATGAGGGTCTAGTCAGTGTTGGTATCCTTACATTGACCAAACAATTATAATTTAAAACATGAAGGATGCTAAACACTCTTCCATCTTTAAACAAGCTTTCATCCTAAAAAGATAATAAAAATGAAATAATGTATTTAATAACTTTTCTACTAAGTGGAAATCTCATCATCTTCTAAGTATAGTAATAAAACAATGCTGCATATCAGACCCTTCCAACTAAAAACATTTTTTATTGTAAATAATTTCATGGCAGATCTATTTTGGGAAAACCAATTTATAGCAAGAAATCAAAACAAAGCTCTCTAAATTGTTCATAGAATTATTCAGGGGTGATTGTGAGTCCAAGTCAAAATTCCGGAAAATTTCCTGAATTTGAGAAAAAAAACAAAACAAAAAAACAGTTTAAATTGAAAAAAATTTAAACAAGGTTTTTTTTTCTTCCTTTTTCTCAATATTTCTTAGTTTACTAAAAGTATATTTAAAATTTTACACATACTTATACCATTTACACATACCTATGATAACCTGGAGAAGCAATTAAAATTTACAAATATGTCTCTTTTTCTTTAGTTTATGATTATAACAACTATTTAGTGATAAAAAAATGAATATTAATCTTGAATATAAGCTTAAAAAGTATCTCTGTGGCTCTCCCTTACAAACAAATTAAATAAACTGTGTTTTTAAGTTCCACCTTTAAAAATTCGATTTCTGGAAACTTAAGTAATCAATGTTTTTTTGAAACGTCTGGACTTTCGATCTCCGGAAACTTCCGGATCACTGTTAGCGAAAAATCCGGAAATCAGGATTTTTTCCGGAGCACAATCAGCCCTGATTATTATAAATAAATTACATGACTTTTATTTATTATTATACATTATTTATTATTAATTACTTGATATTTAATGATGTTTTAAAAAAATCCTAAAATATAAAAGACTTAATATTTTTTTTAAATTTCAGGTCGTCCACGTCCTGATCCTGCAAGTGCATCAACTAGATCACTTCTAAATAATGTTCTACCTCTAACAACACTCTTCCTGCTGTTGATTTTTGTTCGGTGGCACCGATAAAATTTTATTCCTAAAAACAATTTATATTCATACAAAGCGATTGTGATTTAGCTGGACTAAAGACAAACCGCCTTTTCCTACTTTAAGATGGTTAAACGTGAACAGTTTGATTTAACGTTACTGTGACTAATTTTCTTTTTTTTTAAAAAAAAAATTCAGCAGCTGACCACGGGTGAGAATAAATTGGCGAGATGATTCTTCTAACACAGAATATTTGTGAAAGAGTGATTTGCAAACTTATTATTTGCTTAAAAAAAGAAGAAGGAAAAAAAAAAGGGAAAATGTTAAGTTACAGAATAAGTCAGAAAGCGGGCAAAATTTAATGAGCTAAAATGATCAAAAGTTTTATTTTGAACACTTTGGACTTCCTCGACTGTTGACACAAAATCTTCATTTCTTTGCAACAAAAGAAGATAATTACATTAAGATGTTTTTGCAATAATTACATTTTTGCAATATTCAAATATTTGCTACTGGAGTAGAATTATTTTGAATTATCTCAATCATACAAAATAACTTTGTATTTATCTTAAACATCGCATTTGTAAAAATATTGTAAAATAATTCAATTTTAACTTTGTTGTGATATTGTATTTTATTTCAGTCACTGAAACTTAGCAGTTTTTTAAACACTGCAAATTTAAAGTCATATATATACAAATATAAATAAATAAAAAAATCTTTTATAATAAAAACTGCAAAAAAATATTTATTTTCAAATGTATGATTTTTTTTTTTAAATATCTGTTGGCTTATACTATTTTTAGGAAACTATATTCAGAACAATGAATTTTTTTCTTGGGTATTTTAATGACTTTACATGCAAATTTAAACAGTGGAAAATTTTGATAACATTTAAAATGAAAGTAAAATATATATAGGTTACAATTTGCATTTTATTGTAATTTGATTTGTAATAAATGTAACTTGATAATCAGTTAAAAATTTAGTTATTAATTATTACTGTAGAATAAGTGAATAAATCTATCATCATAAAATAATACATAGCTCTAGAAGCTAATGATAAGATTCAAAATTTTTTAAGACTCAGTAAGTTAAAAAAAAAAAATACTAATAAATTTGAGTTTAAAAGAAATTTATCAATTTTTCAACGACATTGAACAAATTGATTTAAAAAATAATAAAAGCATTCATTTTTTGTAATTTAAAGAAAAACTTTTAATGACATATTTTATATTTTGAACTGTACATTTTGTGTTTATCGGTTTTTTAACAATTATAAAACTCAGTTACTCAGAGATATGTTTTATACTAATTTTGCATAATAATGGTTTAAACAAATGTTTTTTTTTATCACCTTTATAATAAAATATAATCAAAACCTTTATGATAATACTAAATTTAAATGTCTGAAATCGATGCAGATTAATACATATTAAATTTTTCAAATTATGGTACCAACTCAAAAGTATAAATGTTTGATGCAAAAAAACTAACGTGAATGGTAAAATAAAAAATTTAATCTTTGTTAGATTAAAATTTTTAGTTCTGCTATAATTACAGTACTTCTGTTTCTTTATACTAAATTATTTTTTTAAGGTTAGCATTGTTAATTTCAGAAAACAATTTTCATGTCCAAATGTATAACTGCATATTTTTTTAACCAGATAAAATTTTTTAATATCTTGAATTGATGAAAGCTACTTATAGTGATATATAACAGTTCAATTTTATTACTGATAGTAGATGATAATAGATGCCTAAAAGTATTGTAAGCCAAAATCAATGTATATAAATTTATAAAAAGTCAGCCGTAA
This sequence comes from Parasteatoda tepidariorum, assembly GCF_043381705.1. NCBI lineage: Eukaryota > Metazoa > Arthropoda > Arachnida > Araneae > Theridiidae > Parasteatoda > Parasteatoda tepidariorum. The sequence continues at coordinate 71,885,544 of NC_092207.1, forward strand.
ACCAAAGAATGTAGTATAACTAATTCAAACAATTGACCTATATATATTTATTTATTGATGCATGTGGGCATTTTTAATCTTTGTAAAAAGACATTAAGATTTGTTCAAGAAAAATCAGTAGTTTTTGACTTTTATGTATGTAATGCGGGTACACTTATAGACTGATATTACTAATGCTTAGTATTAGCCAGCTTAATACTGTAAATTTAAAACAAATTATTGTGCTTATATTTGTTCCTATGATCATGGACTAGCATTCATATTATATATATGTGTGAATGAATATAACTGCTGTGAAAATATGTATATACTGAGTTTTGAATGTTGTGAAAAATAGATCAATATTTAATACTACTTAGTCATTAGTAGATAAGTCACTTAATTATAAAATTTACTATATTAAATGCGACAAAAAATATTAAGACATAATTAAAATTAAACTAATTTAAAATTATGCTTAGAATTATTATTAAACCTACAATAATATGAAGGTGTAAAGATAGCAATAAAATAACCTTTTTAACTCATTATTGAAAACAAAAACCATAAAATAAAATTCAGTTTAAAAAATTAATACAATTTATAAAATTTTCAGGAACCATTGTATTACAGTTAATGAAAAAGAATTTGTACACATACTACAGTCTAATTTTATGTTTTCAAAATTAACTTTACTTTAACCTTGTTTAAAAAATGAACTATATTTTTGAAACACATAATCTCTGTACATTTTAAGAGTTTTTTTTTTTTAATAAGTGGAACCAATCATATAGTTTTTTCTATTTTCTTAAAATCTAAAGTAACTTACCCTAAATGTTTAATCTGTTCTTCCACTTGGATTTTCAAAGAGTCAAATATTTTGAAAATAGTAAAGTGTTTTAGTTTAGGAATAATGTAATATATAGTGTGTTTAATGTTTGCTGAAGTTCAAAACTAGTCCACTACTTAGATATTTTCCTGTGATAGAAATGTATGAAAAATGTGTGTGTACTCTTTTCATACGGTATCATATTTCATGTGAAATGTGTATCACTCTCAAATCAAAGACGTTCGCAATTGGCGAAAAACTTGTTTGTTCATTTTGAAATGTACCAACATTGTATAAATATATGTGAAATGTAAAATATTACTTTATATGTGAATAAAACTTTTTTTTATTGAAACTCTTAAGATCATTGTTTTCACTTCAGCATACACTTTGAATTAAAATGAAATTAGTTAAAAATAACATGAAATTTTTTAGTAATATATTTTTACTGATAATTATGCATTTCATTTATTGGCAGTAGATTTCATTTTATAAACTGTCAGTAAAAAAAGAGTATTTTCATAATCATGTTCTTAGTCACAAAAATTTGCAAAACCACGCAGAAAAATTTATTATTTTGTGGCTTTAATAAAATGCTAATAATTATTATTATATCAATGAGATTTTAGAATATGACAAACAATCTGTAAGTAGTAGATATAGATTAATTAGGAAAATTTCTTTCTTAGCATTTAATATGGCACTTGTAATAAATTAATTTACTTTTAGTCATTATTTTCCAATTTGTCAATTACTAAACCTTGAAGTATGATAACTTGATTTTTTTCAATGAGGTCCTGATCTATGTTCAATTTTATGCTAATTATTCTTGATTTTAATTTTTTTTAAATGTTTTTTTAATGAAAATGACTGGGCCATTTGCAGCTTAAAAAAGCAAATAATTAAAAAATTTATAAAAATAAAGGAAATTGGGGTAAGATATTGTTATGCTCTGGAAATCTTGCCCATTGTTTTGCAATCTATTCACAATGAAGGGAGTAAAAAGTACATTTGACTAAAAATAGTAAAATGATGAACCTAATACTAATTAACAACATTAAAACGATGCAACCAAGCAAATATAAATATAGGCAATAAAACAATTTATTTTTACAAAATTTACAAAGTTTTTCTCAGTAAATACATTTGTTGTAAATGCAATAAATACCTATTGTTTATGGTACAGTCTCATAACATGACATGTGAAGTTTAGATATAACAAGAAATGTTGGATATTCTATAATTTTCTTATACTTGAAATTGGACTTCAAGCTTTTATTTAGTTCCAGAATATGGTACCTGTAAAACAAAGGACAAAATATATAAAAAAAAGAATAAATAAAATTAAATAAATATAATTAATTAATAAAAAAATAACCGAGTTTGGAATATTTTTGTCCTTATATATACATTCCTTAGTACATAAAAACTTAGAATTTAAATTTTCACCCCTTAAAAATGTCTTTCAGCTTTCTAGTTTTAAGCAATTAGCACATTACAGTGTTACAACAGTTAATAACTACAAAATGTATATTTTATACACAAAGTAGAAAATTATTGTAAAATGCTAACTTCATAGAATAGTTTGATTAAATATATTTCCAATTTCAAATATTTCATAAAAATATTTTTTTGGGGTAAATATTATCTTAAAATAATAGTAATAGCTTGTAAATTATGGAAACTTTAAAAGTTAATTTCTGGTTATTTTTCATAAAAAAAATTTGAAGGTATAATACAATTAAATATAAGATATTTATTTTTAACATTATGTTGGGAAAAAAAACAATATTGAAACAATCATGAAATAAGAGGATTTTAATAATAGTACATTTCACAAAAATTATATTTATTCTTATTATATATTGGGGGAGTATGTGTAAATAACTTATAAGAACTAGAATTTTTTTTAATTTACTTATAACCAGACAAAAATGTAATTCCTCTAAATAAATATATAACTTTATTTTTTTAAAAAACAAATTCAGATTCTTGATCCTCTTGCATATTTTTGCCATAACTTGAGAATTTTTTAAATTAATGGGAAAATATTTGCACACAATCATGAAATTCATTTATCCAAAAATAACTTTATGCAAAAATAATTTTAAATTGTAAAGTATAAGAATGTAAATTTAAACTGCAAAATAAAAAATTCGAATGAAATCAGTTGAACAGTTTGAAACCAAACTTGAGACACCAAATTTTAAATACACAACTTTTTTGAAACTATTATTTAGGGTGTTCACCCTTTTTTTCACACCTTACACAAATAATAGATCATGAATAACTAATTTGCAGCAAGACAACTGTGATTTATATTTCTTTCCTAACTTGGACATACTATTAAAATATCTCCCTAGTAAGATATGCAACTTTCTTATGAGAAACATATAATTTGTATTTGCTGGTTAAATAAAAAAACAAAAATTGATTTGATCTAGATCAAATTTGTAGCTTTCTTCTAAGCAAAAGCAATCAGCATCTGCTATTTTAAATTGCACGAAGTAAAAAGAATGCATACTAACTAGAAAAAAATATTTAACTATATTAACCAACCACAGGGGGAGACAATAATAACTTACATATTTTTTCTGATAAGGAGGTATATGGGTTTAAGAAAAATCTGAAATATGCTTTTTCATAACAGAACATTCGTGCATAAAGGTACAAAATTTTTTGCAAATGATTTAAATTTTAGTTAGTGTCATTTTCTTGGTGTGGAAATGTCACTACTGTTGCCGCCATGAAAAGATAAATTTACCAATAAAATTAAGCATCTATAAAAATGATCCATCTGATATAATTATGAGTAAAAATATTTATCAATAATGAATGATAAAGCTATTTTGCATCTAAGTTTGCATTTAATTTTATACCATAAACACTAGTTGTATACATACTCTAATTAGCTTTAAAAGATGAGAAGTTTCTTTGTTTGAGATGCTTGCTTTTTTTAAAATAACTTCCCTTGATAGCATTGTCGCTAGTGCACTCAATTGCAACTTGAGTTTGTAGTGTCAAAAAGAGCTCTCCTGAGTGCACAGCCAAATTATTCAACAAAAAATAAGCACTTTTTAAGCACTCAAAAGATATTTTTAAGCACTTTAAAAAAGCATAATTGGGCAGAGTTGGAAAATTTTTGACAATTGACGGTTTTATCTCGTTTCAACCATCATGTCAAAAAAAAAAACTTTTGACATTGTTTTTGACAAGTGTTAAAAATCATGAAGTTTTGAATAATATAAAACGAATGACGTTTTCATACGCTGCTGACTGACAATACACCGAAATAGATTGGGGTTGAATGAATTGCGAAAACGTTGAAATAGAAAAATGTGAACTGCATAATTCGCAACTAAAATCAACATGGTAAAGGAAAAATCTCATTTTGAAAAAGGGAAAATTAAGCACTTTTAAAAAACACCCAATGAAAAAAGCACCTTAAAGGGCTTTTAAAAAAACAAAAATAAGCACCTTTAAGACACTTTTAAAAACGCTACGCACCCTGGATCTCTAAATAAGAGCCGCACACAGATATTTCAAATTTATTCTGCTTATTTATTTTGTTAAATTTTTTGTTTTGATATTTTTTTATTTTTCCTTATTTGATCTTCTCGGTATTTGGTGCAGATGTTTGCATGGTCACTGGGACAGGTTTTAATGGTTTTTCCGAAAGGTTTTCTTCAACACAAAGTCTATGGAAAAATTCTGTACCTCTTAAAAGTGGTTGCTACACGGAGGTGGTCTTTCCTGCAGGTTTCACTGTATATCTTTTTTAACACTGTAAAAAGATTATCAACTTTTTTTAAAATGTACAAAGATCCTTATCTCATTAATCTTTTTCTCAGTTTGGAAGTGCAAGAAGATTGCACAGCAGATTTTTGTACAAATATACAAAAGTGATTTCATAGTAACAGTTAAAGGGCTAATGGTTAGATCATAATTATTACTTACTGATCCATTTTTGAAGGGCTATTTCCATCCTTCATTAAAATAGCTATTTCTGAAAATTTTAATGAATGGTAATAAGAAAGTTTCTCATTTGAATGCTCTGATTTTTCATTGATGTACTTATCAACACAACTTCCAAGGATTTCATCTTCATCAACTCTAAAAAATAGAAATGTTAAACGTTAATTTATTATAAATAAAAACTTAGTTACATCTTATTATTACATGTAATATCGCAGATTTGAAATAAACAATCACATATTAGCATATAAAAAATAATGATTTGAAAATCAGTTAAATTTTACACTAATTTGTCCAAAACATAAAAATAGATAATTAATTAATAAAAAAGAATAAATTTATTGACCTCTCTCTTTTAGTAAATTTTTTATTACTCTTATTCATGAAGCAGAAAGCAAGAAAATTTTTTATACTTAAAAAGAACATAAAAAGAAAGCAAAAACATAACAATGAAAATCTTATCAATTCATTTCAATATTGCAATTATAAATCTGAATGTTAAAAAGTAATTTATGATAATATGACATAGAAAAAAAAGTTGTACATAAATAAATTTTGATTTTTTTTCTTCTTATATTGCATATTGATTTTTTAATAAATTTACTGACATGTTTTATTATTTTTTTAAACATGTTTTTCTAGAATAATTTTGAAAAATTGTTTGCAAAACTGCAGTTAAAATAATTAACAATTATTATTATACAACAACTAAAAAACAATTTATTGTGTCATTTAAAAAATTAAGGAAATAAAAATTATCTAATACTTTTTTGATTTTAGCTTGTTTTTCAGTATTTAATAATAAAATATTTTAATTCAATTTTTATGAAATATATATGCAAATGCATAATTCAAATATGCATTAATATTAAACATTTTATTATTTAGTACAACATTTTCAAAAACATTGTCATCATTTTTTTGTAATATTTACATTTTTTCTTAAAAACTTATTAAAGATATTTTCAATTTTTCAATACAATTTTAAATCTGTTAACTTTTAATTGAAAAAAAAACCCATAATTTTGCTTATCACTGTAACTTATACCAACTGCATTTGTTTAAAATCAAATCTTAAATAACTCTCAGACCAACTAATGTGCTTAAACTTAGCCTTAATTTTACTTCTTTTCTCCAATTTAACAGCCCTTAATGAATTTTTCTCTTCTCTTATAAACAAAGAAGACTTGTTCCACAAAAACTTGAACATGAGAGCATGTGAGGATTGCCATTACAAGTTAAAATAACTATAATATAATATATGCTAACAATTTCATTATATTTTTTTCAGATCAAAAGCACTGTTCCAATATTTTTATCAATGGCAATATTTTCAGTTTCTCCGAGAAACATCAAGTTATTAGTTAATGAAATTGCCCCTATTGTGTGTAGTAGTAATGTAAAAAAAAAAAAAAAAAAAAANAAAAAAAAAAAAAAAAAAAAAAAAAAAAAAAAAAAAAAAAAAAAAAAAAAAAAACAGTAGTTGGTAATGTAAAAAAAAATTATAATATAGAATAATTTTTAAATATATAGGAGGCGTTTTTAACTATTTATAAAAAGACTTATAAAGTGAAACCTCTTGGGAGTGACCACTCTCTGTTCCACAGTAAAATGATCATTAATGGAGTTTGGTTGTTTTTAGGGGTTATTTCCATTGACTTCAAAATGTTATCAAAGGTACATGATTTTTCTCAAATGATTTTAATTTAAATCAGAGTAATTTTCTTGGTGCAAAAATGCCACTTGTATTGGCATTATGAAAATCAGATCAATGATTAAAATTTAGCGTAACAGAAATGATACCTATCAATAAAATTATGTCTAAATATAAATTTATCAATTATCAATGATAGAACTATTTAATAAATCTCTGTTAAAATAAAAAATTATGTTTTTTGTTTCAGTATGTATTTAATTTTATACCAAAAAGATTTACAAGATGCATGTTTGAAATACTTAGTTTTTTACAAAATAACTTTTTTTTAAAAATTTAACTTTCAACTCTAAAAATAAATCATTGCTAGCATAATCTTAATGCACTTCTACTGCAACATGAGGTTGCAGATCTCTTACAGAGAGCGTCAAAAAAGAACTCTCCAAATAAAAGCACATTTTAATCTACTTATTTGTTTGAAAATATTTTTTGTTTTGATATTTTTCGTGTTTCATTATTTCATCTTTTCTGTATTTGGGGGAGATGTTTTAATAGTCTATCCTATAGGTTTTCTTCAACACTAAATCTATGGAAAAAATTCCGTACCTCCAAAAAGTGGTCTTAAATAGAGGAGGTCACCACATAAACGTGGTCTTTCCTGGAGGTTTCACTGTGCGTATATATTTATATAAAGACATCTATATTTTATAAGGCCACCAGTCCTATAATGATGCTTAATCAGTTTTGGTAATAGGTACTAACTGAAATAATATAAGCTGTATACAAAAAAGCAGAATTATTGGAGAAATGGTACTAATTCAATTAGGAAAAAAAGTAAAAAATTTAAACCATTTTGGGCACCAATGATGCTCAATTAGTTTTGGTTATAAGTATTAATCAAAATAAAAAAGTAAACATTAAAAAGCCAAATTATTTGTACTAATTTGTTTAGGAGAAAATTAAAAATTCTACATACAATTTTTTGATGCCAATGATGCTTAATAATTTTGGTAATAAGTACTAATAGAAATAAAAAAGTAAGCTATGTACAAAAAAAGCAAAAATTAATAGAGAAATGGTACTGGTTCAGTTAGGAGAAATTGCCATGCTATTATTGTCACCAATGATGCTTAATTTTGGCATGGTAATTGGAGCAGATTTGATAGGTACCAAGTATACTAATTTAGGTATAAACCATTTTATGAGTAAAATTAGTACCCATTAAAACAGTGTAAAGACTATGCAATTTTATTTTAGATACTGTGGAAATGGGTTTTTATGATCACTCCAAGATATAAGCAGAGGATAAAATTGCTTGATTGCGGTACATTAAAAAAAAAAATTTTTTTTTAAGGGCAGACACTGAACTTATCACTCTTCTCTATGGAAGGTGCTGGAAGTGCTCATTTCACATTAGTACCTGATGAGCACCTTGACACCAAAGTTATGGAGGCGAGCAACATTACCTACACACTGCAACAGATATCTGTTCATAGGGTGGACCACATTCACACATAACAGAGGACAGCGCAGAGAGAAAAACACCTAGGCTCTAAGAAGGATTTGAATCTACAGCCGTTGGCTTCACAGTCAGGCACGCTAACCTCTCGGCCACCTGGCCAACATTTTAAATATCATGAGTTGGCCTAGAGCAGCAGCATTAAGACAGATGATACTGAATACAGTTAAACTTTATTTTAAAGGAATGAACTACTAAAAATGTGTTCTGTTGAATCTAATAACGTAAAGCCACAGGAGCAACAGACAGTAACAAAAAAAACATTGGGATTATTTTAGTTTTATTAATTGTATGTTTTTGTCATTTATTGTTGATTTATTTATTGATTGTTTACCTTTTTCAGCCTGTACGGAGAATGGGAGAAACTATAATAGACCAACCACATAGCAGATGGTAGAAAAATAAATAGATAAACAGTTACCTCGATGCACATTGTAATAAAAACCTAACAAAAACATACAGAAATTCAATGCGTTTTGCAGATAAAAAAAATTTAATTTGTACTACTAACTCTGTTAAATGTTAAGAAAAGTAATAAAATCAAAAGAAATTACCTTTCATCAACACATGAAAATTCAACATGAGGAAATTCCCATTCAACTCTCCAGAAGATTTTTTTGTCACTGAGAATAAAGATTAATAACCATCAAATCACCACATAAATAATAATAAAAGTAATAATTTGCTGATAAAAATTTGCTTTAAGTAAAAATGATAATACATGTTAAGACAAAAAGACATTGAAAAAGATTTTAAACAACATTTTGAATGAAATATATTGATTCGAAATGAACAAAAAAAAGTGTAAGACTTAGTATATATATATAATTAAATAATACATATATTGTGTTCATACCTTTCTTACAAGGGCGCCGGCAGCGGGGTGCAAGGGGGTGCACTTGCACCCCCCTGCCTTTTTTTAAACAATTAAAGAGATACAGAAAAAAAATTTGTAATAAATTTTTTTATTAAACATATTTTTATTGAAAAACAAATAATTTAGTAATTATTGATGCATAACAATTAAAAAATTATTTAATCAAATAAGAACTGTAATCGTCTTGTTTGCTGTCCAAATCAGTTTATAACTTTTTCAATGAGTCATCTTTGATTCTTTTCTTATGCACACTGAGCATGCACAAACTTGATAGATATCTAAGCTATATTTTTAAATTTCATTTCATAAAATATAAGAAATATTATATTTTCTATTAGTTATTTAGTTTAACAAAGGTGTATAACACAAACTGACTTCTCACAACTGTGAAACTTCATCAACACAATAAATACCAATGTTAATCGTGCGCAAACACATTAGTATACGAAACTACTGTTTGTAGTTATTTTTGTTTCAAAGTCAGTAGCTATACCAACGCCATCAATGCAGTTTCTCGTGGCAAAATTTGCAAGTACACGAAATTCGTACTTTTTTGAAAAATATCTTGTTAACAATGAAGAAATGTATATTGAAAAAATTAAAAAATGAAAGTATATGTAATAACAAAACAAAATGTAATAACAGAATATTTAAAAAATAATAAATTTTTTTGGAGGGGGGGGGGGTAGTTTGTTAGAGAGTTGCACCCCCTTTTATATTATTCTGCCGGTGCCCTTGCTCTCTTATAAAACTATAAAGATTATGAATATAGGTAGCGTCTAACCCTATCTTGTGCTAAGGAATTGTTAAGCATTTACAAGTTTTTGATTGTTTTGAAACTGATTTTTTTTTTGAGCTATGCTCGTTATATTTGGTATAGAATTGTTGTTTCTTGTAAAATTTAAATGTTTTCGTTTTGTTAAACTTTGTTATGTTTACTCTTAAATGTTGTTTTGATGCTTTTAGTATTTATAATAAATTTTTTCAATTAAGATGCCAAATAGGGTAGCTGTTTTTACGTTTTCTATTTGCTACTACTTGTCCTATTAGTTTCAAGAAATGAAAACAATATATTAAAAGAAATAGTCTTAGTTACATTACTGGGCTTATAAACAGCATAATTACAATAAAAAGTAAGCAAAAGTGTTTTCAAGTAATGTTATCATCAATTAATGAAGCTGTTTCTGTTTCCTATTTGCGACTACCAGCCCTATTAGTTTTAAGAAATAAAAACAATATATTTTAATAAAATATTCCTATTTAAATTTGTAGGCTTAGAAGCAGCATAATTACAATAAAATCAAGCAATGTGTTTTCAATTGATGCTTTATAAAAACGAATTTTTTCCTTATTTTCTACATACAAGAAAAAAAATTTTACACGTGTAAACTCTTTTTTTTAAAACTAAATGCTGAGAAAAAATTCTTTTTTATCAAAAATAAAGTAAATTTTTTTAAATTTTATTTATGCTATATTAAGAAATTTTTTTTGCCCAAAATCTTCATGCTCACGAAATATTTTGTAATTTCTACACTCATACACATAACTCTAAGATAAAAACTTTTCCTTCAAAAACATTTTAATATAAAATATCTAGTTTTAAAGGCAGACATATTAATCATTATATAGATTGCTTCAAAATAACAGGACAAAAATTAAAGAGCTAAACAGGAATAGAAATTAAAAAGGGGGACAGACAGAAGGATAACACAACATAAGTTTAACATGCATGGGAAATGTACAAAACTTATTCTACACTGTATTTCCACACGTTATAAATAATACAGGAGAAAAAAAATGCTTAAAATTATGGCCCAGAAGCCTAGAGACAAACATTGTTGTTATGATGGACCTTTTCTAATATTGGAACATAAAGTTTAGCTGCTTCCGATAGCTTTTACTACTCTATGTTATGGGATTTTTGATCTTTCCTTTTTAATGCCTTCGTTGCTCCTATGTTTCGGCCATATCATTTTGAAGATGGTATTTATTACACAATAAATTATGATATTTATAAACAATTTAGTAAGAAAAAGAGGGCCTTTAGAAATATGAAGTAAAAGTTCTTGTAAAATTTTAATTTCACATCATTTTTAAACATGGTTTCCACTCAATAAGAGAAAAAAAAATAATTCCTCGACTTTTCCAGGTATATCACAAAAATTTTGAAGAAAATCCACAGCATATTTTAGGCCACAGCTATGCAATTTTTCATTAAAAGACTGATTTTTTACTTGTAATGACAAATATTAGATTTTGTAAGCAAAAAAATATCATTGAATGAGGATTGAAGCATGGAGATTTTACTAAAATGCAAAACTTAGAATTATTTAACTCAAATCTCAAAATCTGGTTACTGTTACTGATGTTTCTGATACAGGTTATTTCCTATGTATGATGTAGGAATTTTACTGGTTGTTGCAAAAAACTGAAACTTTTTCGGTTTTTTAGAGTCAAAATAAAATTTCCTGACAATTTCAGGCTTTCCCTGACCTGTGAGTTTCCCTGACCTGAAATGTTATCAAGTTTTCAAATTATGCATTAAAATTCAACCACCAACACTAAAACAAATGCATGTTAAATAAACAACCAATGAACAATGAATTTCTTTAATATAAAAAAATAAACTAGTTGAATTGAAGTAAAACAGAATTTAAATAATATATGTATGTTTACATCTTTTAAAAATATACCTACCCATATCTAAGATACGTAGTGTTGCGTGCTCGCTTGGAAAATGCCACAGGTAATATTTGCAAATCTGTTTTGCGCAATCTTGCAACCAATTGCAATTTAAATAAATGCTGAAAGAAGAGAAGAACAATTTTTAATATTGATTAAAATAAAATTAATTTCAATAAAAAATATTTATGCGACAGTCTGCACCAACTGAAATTTATCTCCAATTCCAATCACACTTAAAAAAACATACTATCACAGTAATTAGTCTTGGTTATGGAAGCAAGAAATACACACAGAAAAATGTCTGAAATTTAAACTAAATGTGAAATTTATAAAATACAATAGAGCGTAGATTATCCAAGCTAAGCACAAAAGCTGAAGTGCTAATTATCCAGGATTTAGTTAACAAAAAAGTCAGATATAGAGACAATCTAAAAATTGCCTACAGTATTATTCTGTAGGTTACTTCATGCTTTTTCCAGTCTGTGGACTGACAATTGTAGTTTTTAGAGCTGAACTTAAATCATGCTCATAAACGGAAAAAGAAGAATTTTGTTTCTTTACTGGAGAAACTAGTTCAAACAAAATTTATGGTCCTTGTTTGAACTAATTTAGTGAATAATTTGGTTAATTAACTTCCAGATAAACCATGTTCCACTGCATCTCGAAATCATGAAATAATAATAATTGTACAAAACCAACTGATACAGTTTACAAACTGGAAAATGGTGATATTTTTTATCAATCTAAGGGAAAAACTAATTAGCTGTACTACAACTCTCTCATATGGATCCATGAAATAAATTTTATTTTTCTTACTTAGAAAACACTGGATGAGTCAACTTACAACTATCATGTCAAATATAAATAAATAAATAAAAAAATATCTACAATAACTACTATTGATCAAAATAGCTAATTATATTACAAAACACTGGATATACAAAGTTAAACCAGTTGATTTCATAATAGAATTGCATTTATTTCCAAATTAAATGCAATTATTTTTTAAATTTAAATTTCATAATCATTTTGTAAAAAAAAAAAAAATTCTGCAAAATGAACATTTATCAGAGAATCAGAAAGCATGAATTGGCACATTTCAACTTCTCCAACTGAAATGTAATAAATTTAAAAATAATAAATTTTATCAACAAAATATTACTATTACATTCTGCATATACAGACAGTCCCAGTGATCGGAAATAGTGCACTACAGGTAGCGAAACTATTTCAGTCGCGACTTTTTTCCGTAGTTTGTAGTGAAGTGCGCTACTTTTTAACAGAAGTAGAGTAGTGAGTAGTAGAATAAAAAAATCATAAAAAACCCGTAGTTTGTAGCGATTCCTGGCAACTACTTTTAATGTTAGTTAAATAAAGAGACAAAGTTTAAACTCAAAAAATGTTTCCAATCTGATTTGTGCAAATCTTTTGCGGGTTTATCAACATAGGCAATGAGAAGGCCTCTGTGGCTGAGTGTTAATAAGATCTATGTCTGACGCTCGGAAAATATGGTGCCAAAACAGTAGAGTTATTACTCAGAAATCTAATTTGACATATCAGACTTTTTTAAAATTCGATTTCACAGGAACTATATAGTATGTTTTTGTACCTGATTTCATAACTAAAATATTGTCTGCATTAATTAGCATATTTGCAGACACTCCTCAAACATTTAGGATTGAGTCCTAGAATGAGCAGATCAATCCTCCGTAGATTAGAAGTTATTAAGTGTGGTCCGTGTTTTGCTTTTCGCCGGTACCTTATTTCTTTATATAAAAAAGCATTGATCCCTTTTATCACTGTCAAGAAAAGCATAGCGTTTGAAAGTTAAAAGAACAAATTCATAAAAAGAGCTTTAGAGTAAAAAACTAGTTCATAAAACATGAATTAAAACCTCTTAAATTCCCCTAATACTTAAACAAGCCTATTTTATTCAAAATCATTTTGAATATTGGTAAAAACGTAATATACAGAAACATCTTAGTGAATACAATGAAATAGTGGTGTTTTTTACTAAAACTGCTTTTCTGATAAATTAAAAAATATGGCTTTTTATTACATTGCATCAAGTTTCTGAATTTTTCTATTTCCATAAATAACAGAAAATTGGACTTTTCCCCCTCTAAGGGAGAAGGAAAAATTAGTACTCCTTAAGAATTTATTACAATTTAAGGACAAGACTAACCCTCACAATAAGACACCTTCATAGAAATAGGCTATAAAAATTTAAAACCACCTAAGATTCAACATTCATTTGAAATTCCCAATAACTCAATATTAAAATTAGCACAAAAAAATATTAAAATATGTATATTTTTAAACTAACTTGAACAAAAATATTTACAAACTGCTTTTTTTTTCCCCTTTGTTACATACACATGGACATTAATTGAAAAGGATGATATAGGAATGTGGTTACAATATTACATTCCATATTCTATATTTATGTTTAGAATTTTAAATAAATCGATTGATAAAACGATAATAAATTAATAAAACGATTATAAGGTAATATCTTACATGAGGTAAAAGACCAAACAAGAGACCTTTACCCTTCTTCCCTCGTCGAGCTATGTCAATATCTCGGCGCACATCTTCAAGAAAATGAAAATCTAGAACAAGAGAAAAATTCAGGCTTCAAAAGTTATCAGTTTACATATAATATGGCACACACACACACACACACATATATATATATATTGCACTAATAATTTCAAAACAGAAATCCTGCCAAATTTTAAAATAAATTTCTTCCTTTAGGTATTTTTACCAAAGTTAATGAATAGAAAGTTTAAAATATATTGAAATTTGGGCTTCTAACTCCTTAATTCTTTGTTTCGATTTTTTGTGACTTAAAATTCATAACTACAAAAACAAAAGAAAATTCAAATCATAGAGGAAAGAAGGTTTCACGTTGACATGTGGTAAACAGTAATTAATTAACTGTGTGAAAGGTTATTAAGGTCATACTATAAAGGTCATAGCAGGCGTATGCCAATATGTAAAAAGCGTCTGTAGGGCAAACCAGAAATTTTGGTGGTAAGTCTGATTTCAGCCCTGCAGAGAACCGAAAACATAAGGCAGACAAACAGCAGCCATATGTGGCAAATTTTTTAAAAATGTAAGTTTATTAAAACTCATTTCTCCTACATTAATTTAAAATTTGCAAATTGAAAAATCATCACAAATTTTAGCTATATAGTTTGAATTTTATATTTTGAGCCGAATGACTCAGTCTTTTTCTCAAATGGAGAAATTCGCATTTTTCAGAACATAGATGTTCACTTTAAAAGCATCCTCGAGAAGAAAAAGGAATCATAAGGTGAAATTGTAAGTATCTTTGTATTTATTTGTCATATATATATATTAACATCAAGTCCCCTGATTAAAAAAGCCTTTTTTTTTTGTAAAATTAAACTATGTAACACTTAAAAAAAAATTGCAAAAATGTTTCAAAAGCCAATTGATGCATATAAAAATAACATTTTCATATAAAAATGTTTTTTAAATGTGCATGAAATTTCAAATTTTCAATGCAAAATGTAAAACACTTATTTTACATTTTGAGAGTAAGAAGCGTAGAATTTTTTTGAAATAGAGGTGACTGCTACAACTTTTTTTTTATTACAGAAGTAATTTTAAGCTTACAATGTGTGGAAAACTGCGCCATACAGTACAAAATACATCCATAACAAAAAGAAAGAAAAAAAATGAGTATAAAATTCGTAAATATAAAGTATAAAATTCGTTTTAATTTAAATATTTGAATTAATTTTCTTGAGCCCCCCTCTCGGGGGAGACCTGTCCCCTGGCCTGGCAAAGTCTGGAGTCGTCCTTGGTTTTATTGGGGGTAGGGGAATTATATTGAGGCCTTTCATCTACACTTTTGGAAGTTCTATAAAATCTGTTACATATGTTAAAAAAGGTAAACATTAATGTGATTACCGCTATGAAGTTGAGAGTCGTTGAATTCTTCTACCGGAATGAATGCAGTCTTTTCTCTCATCCCATCACAGTTATTTTCCAATTTATGAGCCTTCACACAGTTAACAGAACAAGACAGAATTGAACACTTTGGACATTGATATTTTGAAGGAGCTTGACAAGATGAGCATATTCTAAGAAAATAATAAACCAATAAAATAAAATAAAAATTAAACAAAATTCAATAACAGAAAAGAATACTAGATTCATTTGAATAAAAAATAAACTTTTTACAACATGATAAAACCTTATGTTCAACAAGATTTTACAATATGCAAGAGACAGAGACTAATTTACAATTTACTGGCCATAAATGGATCATTACCCAATATTATAATTTTCATTAAGGCCGTTGGCACCTGAAAAAGGAAGTGAACTGTCTATGGGGAGGAAGAGTGGAGGAAACCTTAGCCCCTGGTGGTCAGTAAAACGGTTAAAACTCCTCAGAAATCTGGGAGNGGCCTTAATTGAATGAAATAGTGGAATCAATAAATGGTACTTTAATAGCTACTATGCAAATATCTTTAAAAATAAGCTTTAATTTTAAAACAAACTAATATTTTTTTAACTTACATCTCTACTAACTAAACATTATCAGTATGTCTTTCACCAACAATCGATTGTATATGCATAGTAAAAGACATGACGGATGAACCCCAAACAAAACATTTCAAACAAAGTTATTGACAATATCTGAATTATAATATGAAAATTAATAGGCATCATAGTCAATATAAGACACACAACCAAGCATGGACTCAATTTCTAAGTCTTAACAGCTTAGACAATGGTAAGTCTTACTAAAACTTAATAACAACAAAGATTTCTAGGAAGTTTCGGCCTTTTAAACATCGAGATTTAGGGTCATCGACCAATTCCATCTACTGAGCATCCTGCAAAAATTATCAAACAGGTAAGCAAAAAATTTAATAGTAACTAACTCCTCTCACAATAAAAACACTATCATTAGCCTTTCGGATATAATATTGTAACTTGACTAGGGATTTGACACCAGATTTAGCTAATCTGCTGAGATATCAAACAATGAGCATTAAAAAGTTATTGTCTTAATATATTTATCTAATTGCTTCAGTAAAATTATTGTTATATAAATTCTTCTTATAATTAACTATGAATTCTGGTTCATAATGACTGTAAGGTGACCACACATAGTGGGAAGCAAAAGGCATATGGGAGGCAAGTTCCTACAGGTTTGCATTAGTATGCATATATCATTTTAAATGGTATTTTGTATGGAAATGCACCTTTCACTCACTCAGAGCATGACCTACCTAACAAGCTGCTTTGAGGAAGAATGATGCCTTATTTGATTTAATGTCAGGGTTGGCTTTCTGCCATGCCAGTGGCAGAAACTGGTTGTAACCGGTAAAAACTGGCATAAACTAGAAAAACCTTTACATTAGTTCTGGTCATTGCTTAATGACATTTTGTTTAAGTAAACTAAAAAATTTAACTGTAACAAACTTTTTAATTCATTGTTTGTAAATATATATTATTTTGTTTACATTAAATATAAAGAGTGCAGTGCAGTATATATAATATTTATATTAAATAAAGAAAAGTTATGTAATAATAAATACTACATTTTAGTTTATTATATTAAACTCTGAAATTCAGAAATTATTATCATTTAACTCTTAATGTAACTGAATAGAGCTACTTTCAAATATTTCTTTTTCTTTTCAAGACATAATTTGCATGACAACAATCCAATTGTTATAACAGTAACAGTTTTAATCTTCGCTGTATGTAAGAGGTAATATAATTGGTTAGATTCACTGATTCCTAAATGTAAACAGCAATTTTACTGATCACTTTGATTAACATTTAAATGTTTTTTCTATGAATTATCCATTGTATATCAATATCAGTACTTAACTTTTATGTCATTTTCTGAATTTCTGCCACAAATGTGGCAGAAAATGGTTTCAGCCATGCCAGTTTTAACGGGTTTCTACCAGTGGTTTTAACCACCTTGGCAGAAACTTGCCAACCTTGTTTAATGTTCTTTAATTTTTCAATTGGTATTCTTGCACTTTTACTTGAAAAATTTTTATAATTAAATATTCAAAATGTAGGCACTCTTTAATAGATATAAATTAGTTAATCATAAAATTCTCTTCATAGGTATTTCTTAACAGAAAACATTCGTTTTAGCTCTTTAAAAGAGCATAACGAAAGAAACAAAAAATTTGACTTCTTTACCTTATTAGTGTGTTACTAATAAATTTATAATAAAATGTACAAATAAATATATATAAATAACATGTTTACATACATAGCTTTCACCCTTACAAATGAACTTTTTGCTACAGTACTAATGACATAGATTTAGAGAAAAATTATTATCAAAATTCAAATATTGAAAAATATTATAAAAGTATAGCAACAGGCTTACTTTTGAAATACAGCACCACTTTTAATTTGTTTTAATTCATCTTTGAACGGTACAATTGGGATATTTTTGTCAACAGGTAAATTAACGGTTTCTTTTTCGCTTTCTGCAATGCAGAGTATCTGTGATGGAGTCAGCACTTCCATTAGCAAAAAATAGACAACAGCTACTTTTTCTGAAATAAAGGGGGGGAAATAAAGCTTTCTAAAATTCAGACAGAATAATATTACCCAAAATAAAAATTTCTGTAATTAATTAAATGAATAATTTAAATTAAAAGTAGTCTTCTAAAAATTAAGAACAAAAAACACTCTTTTAGTTGCGTTCTTCGCGATGTACTCGATTAATCCCTTTAGTAAAACGTAAGATGATAATATCCCCAAGATTCATTTATTACGCAAATCCTTTTAAGCAATAATTGAAACTTTTTTAATGAAAGTTTTAGTTGAAATTATTAATGAATTTATTTGTGTACGAAATATTATATATTTTTAAACTGATATAACCCTTCTTTAAATACCACAATTAAAAAGGCCAATATTTTAAAGATGTATCAAAGAAATCCTATAACATATTTTAACAAATCGGTTTTCGTAAAACAAATTAAAATAAGTTCCTCAAAAGTTTACCAAAAACAATCTAGCATGCGTTCACGTTTTACTCCAAGACATAAACAAAACAATCATACCAGCCAGTCACATTTAAGTTACGGATCTAGTTCAACCAAAAGCGAAACCAACGAAAAGCGAAAAGCTACACTCCACTTGTGGAGCTAGCTGTTGCTTGGCTGCCCGCCTTTTTAA
>NC_092207.1:71904764-71908223 GCF_043381705.1 Parasteatoda tepidariorum
GCATGTCTTTACTCTGATAAGAAATCTTCCGTTAATATACACTCATGGACAAAAAAATTAGCGGCCCAAGAAGGAGTCGTCAAATTGAAACGAAATTTTACATACGTAATGACTACTTTGATAAAAGTAAATGATTAGAAAATCAAAGAAAAACGATAATCTTTGATTTTCCTCCCTCTTGCTCCAAAGTAAATCTTATGTTCAGCTGATTTTTTTCATTATTTCAAATTTAAGAAATAATACAATATCACTAATTTTATTGATATTTTTTTTCATACAATGGGTTTTCTAACGAATTTTATATCATTAATAATTTTCAAGTCTTTAATTTTGAAATTTATTCTTAATTATTTTTTAGAAATGAGCTTATTTTATCAAAATCTCAATTGAATTTGTTAGTTTGTAAAAAATATTTTATAAAAGTTACAATTTAAGCCATTTGTAATTTCACAATTATCATTCATTATTTATATTCTGAAATTATACAATAAAAAACCACACGACGTAACTGCAAAGTTAAATTTACATTTGAATTGAGTTGGCAATTTACCCAGAAAAAATTTTTTTTTTCTTTTAAAATGAAGCTATGTCATTTAAATTTTTTTTTTGTAATAATTGAGACAATAAAGAAAATTTAAAAATATTCAAATTACTTGCTTGCATAAATTTTTTAAATTTGTTCCATGAATTGTGGTATATGTTCAATTGTCTCGTAAAACTAAACGAAAAATTCTGCAAAACTCCTGACTGATATTTGTAATTTGACAGCTATTGTCGAGAGTTTTTAATACCAGCAAAGTGTTCACTAATCTTTTTTATATATGGTAAGCATATTTACTAATTTAATCTTAATTACCCACTCACATCAGAAATATACATTTATATTTTCCACAGAAAAATTTCTCTCAGTTTAAGTTTTGATGCTTTGTATTCAAAAATAGTTTACTAAGATACTTTGAATAACAATAACAAAAAAAAGTTAGATATTTTATTTAAAGTTATTTAGCGTTGCTGGTATGACTTGTTCCTGTTGTGGGTATGACATTTATTTTAAATCACACCCGCTACATCATTTTAAATTGAATGCAAATGTAATTTAAGGAAACTGTTAAGCTAATATATGTTCGAATAATATGCTGTTAAATATGTAAATGACATAAGTAACTATACCCTTTGATTGAGTTGTGTGAACCCCATTGTGTGACATTTATTTTAAATCACACCCTCTACATCATTTTACATTGAAAACAAATCTAATTTAAAGAAACTGTTAAGCAAATACTTGTTCGAATAATATGTTGGAAAATATGTAAATAATAATATAGTAACTATACCCTTTGATTTAGTTGTGTGAACCCCAGTTTATAAATCAAAATTAGAGTCATTTGAGCATTGTTTACGATTGTTTCTTAATTCAGTTTGGATTAATAAGTTGTTGTTTCTACAGAAATATATTTTTGTAAATGATGCATGTTAAAGAAAATAAATTAAGAGGTAAATATTGTGTTAAAATTTTTAAAAGAATATTATTATTATTATTATAACTTTTAAGCATTTTTTGCAAGTATTATGTAAAATTGATTTCATGACAACAATCAACTACTCTTTGTTCTAAATAACATAGCAGGGGTGATTGTATTCAGGGTTTTTCGTATCATCTCTCCGGGTCTAGAACCTAGGAGCCGGGCATGTGATTTTTTCGCAGTATTCCGCGTATCTCAAAACCATTGATTCGCGGTATTCCGCAATTCCAAACTTATCCGACGAATTTTTCACCGCAATCTAAAATTCAATGTAAAAATTAAGTTCTGTGCAATCTAAAATTATAATAACAATACACAATGTATAATGAATTATTGAAAGTAAATGAAATTGCTTGTAGTTCCTCAACACATGATTTCGCATAATTAAGGATAAGTTTACGTTATTTTAGTTTTTCGTCGCAAGACTGTTCAAAGATTCCGACTATCAAAGAAACTATGAAAATTGAAAGCATAATATTCTATTGAAATATTCTAAATTTCCAGAATACTTCAAGCGATGTATGGCTGAAGCATTAACCGTGAATATACGAATTTTTCGCAACTTAACTCTTTCCGTTGAAAACTGTTTTTTCAGCTGGGAGCGATTTTTTTTTTAAAACTGAAGGGAGATCTTCAATAAATATCTCTACCGATTCCTATTAAGGATATACCCCATGAATTTTTTTTAACCAAATTACCAAGATTACTGATCATGTAGTTACCTTTTGAGTAAAAAAATGTTTTCCTTTAATCAAAAAAACCTAACTTATACTAATTATAGTGAGATATTGTTTTATTTTTACTAAAAACACACTAATTCCAATTATTTAACAATAAACAACATAATGGAAATTTCAGCCTATGATTCTTGATCTACGTACTCATTTATTAGGTAAGAAAAGACTTTTTTATTTAATTAAAATGTCTCAAATGATTCCAAACAATTAATTAACGATAAGCAGCATGATAATTTTTTTCATTTTATTTTTATTTTTATTAAATCTTGAAATTCTGAATGATGACTTTTAATTGTATTTCCCTTTAATTAAGTTATTAAATAAATAAAAAACACTCTCTCCACTTCGCCTTTTTTGTTTGATGCTGCCATCTGTTCAAAAATGTATTAACTAAAATTGCCAATGGTCAGATTAATATTGTTTTCTGAACTATCCAATCAGTAAAGAAAAATAAATATCATGAAGATTAAGTGAAACCATATAGTTGTTAATTATTTGATTTTGCAAAAAGTAAAAATTACGTAAACAAACTTATTCTCTTTTCCAATTTAAATAATTCGTTTTAGATATTAATTCTGGCGAAAAATTTTTTTTTATTATTTTATAAGATTTATTCATTTATAAAATACATAAAATACACATAATAACATAAAATACATGTTTATTTAATTATTTTAAATAAATAGTTTAAATTAACATTAGTAAGAACAGAAAAGCTAAGCACTTGAACAGAGATAATAGTTTTCTTAAGATTCGATTAAAATTTTATTACCTTTAATAACTTTGTTAAAAAAAGAGACTTAAAGGAGTTCTATTACCTTTCGAAAAAATTCCCAAAAATCTTTAAAGTGTTTATTAATACGAGCAATAAAAATTATCTAAATACAGAAAAATCAACACAAAATTATTTTTAAAAAAACGTTTTATTGTTTATTATCTATTTATTACATATATATATATACATATATATATATGGGTAATTCTTTTAAACATGACAATTCGGGCCAAACAATTTCATAAAATTCAAAGTCTTCAAAATAATCTGAAATTTTTTTTGTATACTTCTTTAGTTACACTTATTCATATCTTACAGACAGCTGTGTAGTTTATTGACATTTGCTCGAGAAAAAAAATAAAATAGAAATTCACCAAATCTTGAATGCCAGGAAAATGACATATTAGCTTAGAAGTTTAAAAAA
>NC_092207.1:71908491-71918557 GCF_043381705.1 Parasteatoda tepidariorum
TATCTTCGCACATATTCTTATATATAGTTAAATCCTGATTTTTGTTTGATGCTGCCATCTGTTTATAAATGTATTAACTAAAATAGCCAATGGCAAGATTAATATTGATTTTTGGACTATCCATTCCAATCCGTTAAAAAAATACATGTAAATTAACATTATTATTTTATTACTTGCTATTAAACAAAGCCATACATTTTATGTAATTTTAGGCTTCTACCTCTTTTATTCTCTTTTTTAAAATAATGTGTTCTTATAAATAATGTCAGTTTTTTAAAGATGTTTAATTACAAATTCATGTGCCACTCCTCTTTACACACATTCAAACTTACGACTTTTTTTATGATGAGTTTTTATTAATCTTATATTCCCTAGTAACACCTAGTACTAGATTACATCAGTGAGCCAGAAAAATCAAACGCTATCTTGCACAATTTTCGAATATAAGAAAGATAGAAAAGGTCGCTGTTTTCTGATTAAGGATTTCTTTAACGTTTTTCACGAAATAATTTCCAGTTGAAATTATCCTTGAACTATTCGGTTTATTGGAGGATGATGAAGTAAAAATCTTCGTTTATTTCGTAGTAGTTCTAGCCTAAACTTTATGACCGGAATAATTAAAATAACTTTTTAAACAAAAAATTCTTGGGATTTAAATGTGAAAGAACACTAAGAATCTGTTTGAAACCATTATTTCAATTAAAAATCATCTTATTTAAATACTCACCAGAAAAAAAAATTATTACTGACAGCTGGTTGTAACAATTTCTTAAACACAAAATTTTGAACTTTTAAAATGTTTTTCGCTTTAACTGCATTTTTATTTTAAGTCATTTAAATATTTCTATTTTAAGCAAATGCGCCCCCCCCCAAAAAAAAAGGATTGTCTAAGCTATTACACATTAATGAAGAAAATTTTTATGATTCGTGTTTGTTTGTTTTTTTAACTTTATTTTAATGCATGTTTCGTGGAATTATATAAGCCAGTATAGTATAGTCTTCTCTTTTTCTCTGCCATGTCATTTGACAACTTCTACATCAAAGCTTGCCAGTTACAAGTTTATATGATGTTATGTATATCAAAATCTAGCATTTATTTATGTAAAATATCATGAAAATTAAGTAAAACCATATAGTTGTTAATCATTTGATTTTGTAAAAATTATAAATTACGTAAACAAACTTATTCTTTTGTCTAATTTAAATAATTCGTTTTCAATTTTAATTCTAGTGAAAAAAATTATTTTATTATTTTATAAGATTTATTCACTCATAAAATACACATAATAACATAAAATATATGTTTATTTAATTATTATAAATAAATAGTTTAAATTAACATTAGTAACAACTGAAAAGTTAAACACTTGAACAGAAATAATAGTTTTCTTAAGATTCGATTAAAATTTTATTACCTTTAAAAACTTTGTTAAAAAAAAGAGACTTAAACAATTTCTATTACATTTGGAAAAAATTCCCAAAAATCTTTAAACTGTGTTTATTAATAAGAGTAATAAAAATTATCTAAATACAGAAAAATCAACACAAAATTATTAAAAAAAACGTTTTATTGTCTATTTAAGAAATATTTTATGTAAAGCAATGATGCAGTTTATATGCAAAGACTTCTTGTCAAGCAGTTTTAAAACAATGAAAATAAACTTATGCTTCCGTATAACGTTTGAATGAAAAAATTGCACGCTACTGGGTCTCCAAAGTTGTGCGACTTCTGGAATTCGGTAGTGTTGAAAAATATTCTGTCAAGGAAAATCGAAAAAATATTTCTTCGAGGTATTTGCTCTGGCACTTCATTATCTTGGCAAAATGTAAAGAATGTGTATCTGTGATTACCTGAAAAACATATTGAGCAAACTTAATTTCAAAAGCATTCTTTTACACTTTTCGTCTAAGCATTCTTTCAAACACCTCTGAAAATACTGAAATCTTTTAAAATTAATTTGCTGCATCGCGAAACACCAGCGATATTTACAGAGCAACTAATTTTTCAATTAGCCTACTACATTACATGGTGTTCCAAAATTTTACCGAGAACGTCATATAGAATTTGAAGGCTCTACTGAACGTCATAGGGAAGTTGAAGGTTTTACTGAAGTTCATTATAATTAAGTTTCGCTCTTAAAGAAAATTAACGGCTAATTGAGAAATAAGAATGTATAAATTAATTAGCAATGCTACGAATTTTATGGAAATTTCTCAGAGTATAAGTACTTATATATGGGCATTTCACTTTATAAAGGTATATTGCTCTAAAACTGTTTAAACATGTAATTTTGGGTATAAATATGGTTGAACATATACTTAATGTAGCGTAAATGAGATGAAAGAGTTCTTTATTTTTGCAATTCCGGACCGCGAAGCCAAGCAACGAAATGATGATACACTTAGCGAAAATTGCTCTTATAAATTTGATACTTAAGAATGTTTTTTTACCATGCTAGTGGTCATAGCTCTCGATTGAAATAATTAAGGTATGCTCTTTAACTTTCAAATAGCCTTGTCATGAGTTTTTGTGCTTAGGTTGAAACCAACACACAACCGATGACAAAAGTAAATAGCTTTTAAAGCTCAGCCTTTCAAATCAAAAAAACTCCTGATAACCTATAATTTTTGAATAAATTGTATTGTATTGTCAAGAAAAACAGTTGCATGTGATACAACGTAATAAGTACCGTGTGTGTCTAGGAAGACTGTTGTGGTCTTAGAAGCAAGAAAAATTCTATTTTTGTATGTCCATCTTGGGATAACTCTAAATAATCTCTCTTTTAATTTTCTACTAAAAGGAATTAATGAGTAATTTTTATTCATCATGGCTAGTCGAGGAGAAGAAAAAGAATATCGAATTACACTGTTTAGGTTAATGTAATTTCGTTCTCCCACCACATTTACGCGTAATCCATCGCCAATTCCAACAGCAATCGCCAAGTTTTCAGTCTATGGTATGGTTTGGCAATTCGTGTGCTGGAAGACTGTTGTGGTCTTAGAAGGAAAGGGAAGGGAAAAAATTCTATTTTTGTGTGTCCATCTTGGGATAACTCTAAAACGGTTTCTGATCTCATTATTGGCGTCGTTTGCATAATTATAAAAAGTGCTCATTTTAAGTAAGAGGGTAAAAAATAATGAGTATCGGTTCCATACTAGGGCACTGTCCATTTTTGAAACTAACATATTGAAACATGTAACTAACATGCAATAACATATTGAAAAGCTTTTAAATATTTATCTGTTGAAACAAAGATTAAAATAATTAAAATGGTTAAAGGTTTCCGTACTTGGGTCACTAATCACTACCTTGCATACATTTATTTATTTACACAAGAAATGATAAAACAGCGTACTTACAAAAACTTCCACGTAAAAATATGCCGATTTAAATTATTATAAGAAATTCTCTGAAAGCAAATAAGGATTTTACTTTCTAATTTTACGCCACTTAATTATTAAACAACGAAAAACATTAACTTGATTTAAATTATTTTCCTACCTTCACACTATTAGAGTTCCGACTCGTAAAAAAGCATGAAAATTTACATTTATTGCTTCAAATCTTTAATGTTTTGTATTAATCAATAAGTATAAAAAAATCTCAAAAATTTTCTATAAAATTTTTTAAAGATTTTTAAAGTTTAAAAAATTAAAAAAAAATTTTAATATTTGTTATAATTGAAACCTTTAAATTTTAATTAAAAAAGTTTTGATGTAATTTTAATTAATTAATCTTTTTATTAATTTTACTTCAGCATTCTCTTCCATTAGTATTTCAAAACATTTATAATTATTTCATAAACTTAAAACTTTAAAACAAAATCTAAACGTTTTAAGGAAATTCCTTTAGTTAAGGCAACATAACATTTAAAATATTACATTCCAAAATTAATGTTTTCTTCACTAGGTTTTAAGATACATCGTTTCAAAACAGTTAAAAAAATTTTATTATTTAAGAAAAAACCTACTTAATTTTCAGCATCTGAAAAAAGCTAAATATGGGACAGACACAAAATAAGTCTCCTTTTTTGTTCTAATTAAGGCAAAAATATTATTTTTCAACCTATTTAAAAAAGATTAATTTGTATCTTTTTAGACAAAATCTCTAAGTTTTTTAACTTTATGCGATTTATATGTTGTTGTTGGTTACGAATGTTTTTACATTAACTTGACTACAGTTTAAATTTGCAATTTAATTTTTGTAAATATTTTTATTCATACCAGTTGGACTTAGAGGCACAAGTGGTTGCCATGGGAACTCCCTGTAACCTTTATCGTCTCCTTGGTAACCGTCTGCTAAAACATTAACTGGTATATTGAACACTCCCCAGTGAAGAAATGGTCCAATAACATATGCATCCAAATCNTATCGATGAGTACCTAAAAAAACAAACTTAATTTCCAAAAATTCTTTTAAGCATTTCGTTGTTGAGAGTTTAATTTTGAATATAGCACAGAAAACATGTTTGCAAAAATGGACGTATATCAAAATATGTGTTTAAGATGGACACAGCTCGAAATACATTTTTACAAAAATGGACTTGCCCATCTCAAAATGCACATTTGTGAAGATGGACAAAGCTCAAAATGCACATTTACACAATGAGCAAAATGCTCATTTTCAAATAAAAATTGCAGCTCAAATGCGCATTTATTAAAATGGACACAGTTCAAAATGTGCATTTACGAAAGAGGGCACAACACTAAATATTTTTTAATGTTTGACCAAAATATATCAACTAAACGAAGAATTTCAAACTTACATTTATACTTACTTACTATTCATCTTTTTATTTTGAGCACAGCACAAAATGCGTGTTTACAAAAATGAACATGCTTCAAAATATGTGCTTAAGATGGACACAGCTCAAAATACATGTTTATAAAAATGATCTTCACACAAAATGTATAGTTACGACAATGGACACAGCTTAAAATGTGCATTTACACAAATGAGCAGATATGGTGATCTCGAATATGCTAATTAATTAGTGCAGACGGTCTTTAAAAGTTACGAAATCAGACACAAAACGTACTTTCTCTGAATAAATATACCTTTTCTTCAACAGATTCGGGTATCTGATTTTTAAAATATAGGGAGTTGTTGCAATCAGGGAAATATGGTCCTCGATCATTGGTTTGGTCAGGAGAGCGATCCAAAATTTGAACCCTTGATTTTTTTGTGTATTTTGTTATATTTCGAGAACTTTTTAAGTGAATAGAAAATTTTTCGCTTAATAATTATAAAATTTATTTACTCAAGGATAATTCCATACTAAAATTAATTTCATAAAATATTTATTATTTTATTTAATAGTTGTCGGAAATTTTTTTTAATTGTAATGTATACATTTTTTTGCATCATTTCAAAGTATTTTATTTTATGTGTCAAAATAATTAATTTAAACTAAATCGGTTCAATAGTTTCTGAAAAATTGAATTTTAAATAAACGACGTTTTCAAAATTCGATTTTTCGGAAACTATTTGACCAATTTCGCTTAAATTTTGTATTTTGCAGTGTTATTTTACGTACTTTAAAATCATATAAAAAATTGCAACCTTTAAAGTTTTCCTACAATTATTAAATAAAGTCATAAAAAATAGTAAATATTTGATAAAAGTTATTTATTGCTTGAAATTGTCTTCGGATAAATAAACTTTACAATTGTATGCAAAAAATTTCAGTACGCATTAAAAGTTCTCGAGATATTGCAAAATATAGAAAAAGTAAAATTGCAATTATGGTATCTAAACTTTGGAACACTCACCTGACTGAAATATGGAGATCCTATTTTCCAGACTGCGGCTACTCTGAGTATTATTGGGGTCAGAAACGTGAATACGTCCAAAAAAATTTATGTTTACTCAGAGAAGGTAAGTTTTGGTGTCTGGTTCATAATTTAAAACATCGTCTGCACTAATTAATTAGCATACTTGTGGTCATCCCTTCGAACCCTTAAAATTGAATCCTAGAACGTGAAGATCTTATCATTAGATCAAAAGTTATTCTGGGTGGTCCCTTTTTTGTGTCACTGCATATTTAAACTAATTTGAAAATCTATGATTTATAGGTCAAATACCATGATTTGTTTCAGGTCGTTTTCTAGATCAGCCCAATTTATTAAAAGTTTATAAGGATTACCCTTAATTAGGGTATATTGTAATAAGCCTAAGGAAAAATTATTGATTGAGTCAATTTGATTGAGTATATCTTCGCACATATTCTTATTAGTCTAAATGCACATGAGATGGTTTAGATATGCCTAAAAACTATCAAATACCTCTGAAAATACTGAAATCTTTTTAAATTTATTAGTTGCATTGAGTAAAGCCAGCGATATTAACAGAGCAACTAATTTTTCAATTACCCTACTACATTATATGGTGTTCCAAAATTTGACCGAGAACGTCATAGGGAAGTTGAAGATTTTACTGAAGTTCATTACAATTAAGCTTCGCTCTTAAAGAAAATTAACGGCTGATAGAGAAATAAGAATGTATAAATTAATTAGCGATGCTTCAAATTTTATGGAAATTTCTTAGAGTATAAGTACTTATATATGGGCAGTTCACTTTATAAAGGTATATTGCTCTAAAACTGTTTAAACATATAATTTTGGGTATAAATGGTTGCATATATACTTAATATAGCGTAAATGAGATAAAAGAGTTCTTTATTTTTACAATTCAGTTCCACGAAGTCAAGCAACGAAGTAGTGTTGCACTTAGCGAAAATTGCTCTTATAAATTTAATACTTAAGAATGTTCTTTTTACCCTGCTAGTGATCATTGCTCTCGATTGAGATAATTAAGATATGCTCTTTAACTTTCAAATAGCCTTGTCATGAGTTTTTGTGCTTAGGTTGAAACCAACACACAACCGATGACAAAAGTAAATAGCTTTTGAGGCTCAGCCTTTCAATTCAAAAAACCTATAATTTTGAAATAAATTGTATTGTATTGTCAAGAAAAACAGTTGCATGAGACACAATGTAATAAGTGCCGTGTATGCGTGCAAGAAGACTGTTGTAGTCTTAGAAGGAAAGGAAAAAAATTCTATTTTTGTAGGTCCATCTTGGGATAACTCTAAAACGGTTTCTGATCATTATTGGTGTTGTTTGCATAATTATAAAAAGTGCTCATTTTAAGTAAAAGGGTAAAAAAGAATGAGCATCAGTTCAATACTAGGGCACTGTCCATTTTTGCAACTAGCATATTGAAACATATAACTAACATGCAATATCATATTAAACAAAACTGTTGAAACAAAAATTATAATAAATTAGTTGGTTAAAAGTTACCGTACTATCTAGCCACTATCTTGTATACACTTATCTATTTACACAAGAAATGATAAGACAGCGTACTTATTATTAAATTTCGAATTATATTATTACAAGAAGTTATCTAAAAACCAATAAGCATTTTACTTTCTAATTTTACACCACTTAACTGTTAAACAAAGAAAAGCATTAACTTGCTTTATATGAAAAGATTATATTATTTTCCTACCTTTACACTATTAGAGTTCCGACTCGTAAAATTTTTATTTACATTTAGTTCTTTGAATCTTTAATGTTTTGCAGTATTCAATAAGTATATGAAATCTCAAAAATATTTTATAAAACTTTTTAAAGAATTTTAAAGTTTAAAAAATCAAAAAAAATTTCACATTTGTTATAATTGAAACCTTTAAATTTTAATTCAAAAAGTTTTGATAAAATTTTAATTAATTAATCTTTTTTATTAATTTTTCTACAGTATTCTCTGCTATAAGTATTTAAAAACATTTATATTTATTTTATAAACTTCAAACAAAATCTGAATATTTTTTGGAATATCCTATAGTTCAGACAACATAACATTCAAAATATTACATTAAAAAATTATTGTTTTCTTCACTAGGTTTTGAGATATATCAGTTTGAAACTGTGAAAAAAAATTAAGTATTTAAGAAAAAACCTACTTAATTTTCAGCATCTGAAAAAGGCTAAATATGGAGAAGGCGCAAATAAGTCTCATATTTTATTCTAATTAAAGCGAAACTATCTATTTGTGCCTTTTTTTATTTATTACTGCACCTTTTTATTACTATTTATTGCACCTTTAAGTTTTTTTAACTTTAGGCGACTTATATTTTGTTGTTATTTAAGAATGTCTATACAAAAGCGTGACAACAAATTTAATTTGCAGTTTAATTTTCGTAAATATTTTTATTAATACCAGTTGAACTTAGAGGCACAATTGGTTGCCATGGGAACTCCCTATAACCTTCATCATCTCCGTGATAACCACGTAATAAAGTTTTAACTGGTATATTCTGCACCACCCAGTGAAGATATGGTCCAATAACATCTGCATCTAAATCTAAAACGAAAAAAAAAACATGAAACAAATAAGTCAATAATGGCGTTTCAAGTTGTTTTGATTTGTTATTATCAGAATAAATGCACTATAAAAAGAGATTTTTAGAAAATTTTTATCTATTAAATGCACCTTCAAAAACTTCGAGATGTATTAAAAAACAGCCTAATATATAATTTTTTTAAATCATTTTTGTAGCTTATAGGAAGTTTTGTATATTCATGTTTTTCATATTAACAAAAACCTGTCAGAAATTGCATATTAGTTGAAATTTTTAATTTTGAGGTGGAATGGAATTTTGAAAAATTCGATTCCACCTTGAATCATGATACGGTGCAAAATTACTATAACTTTAATCGGTGATAAATTGTACCATGCTTCTGTTCATGATGAACAAAAGTATCGTGTAAGTAAGTTTAAAAATTACGATGCTTCAAAAAACAAATTGAAAACATATCAAGTTTCTAAATAGTTGAACAAAATAATTATTTAACGTGTTTCAGCATTTTTAACACTGCAAAGTGTTCAAATCCTAGGAGTTTTTTCTTCAGTCCTTGTCCCTCACACTTTTCTGTATAAATCTTCATTAAAAATTGTTAACCATTACATTAATTAATCAATAATTAATTACATCCCATTTTATTAATCATTATTTTTTAACGTTTATTTAACGCTTCGATCATATTAAGTTGCAAAATACTCCATTATCACTGTCACAAGTTTTGAAGTGCTTTAAACTGTAATATTTTGTGAATTTATTACGATCTGAATACTGTGTAAAATTAACAAAGACTGCCGCAAATTTTTATTCTTAAAATTGATTACCCGATGAACAGAAAAAAAGTTCCGTAAGAAATTACGGTAAAAAGTACTGCCTTCAGGGTGCCAGTACGTTATACCAGTTTAAACGTAAAATTTTACGGAACAAAAATCTAATACACCGTAATTTTGACAGTGATATTTGCTGAATGTAAATATTAGTGCAATTAAATAAATAATACTGTAAAAAAATTATGCTATTAAATTTTTCAATAAAAATGGATTTTACGGATGTTGCATCAGTGTGCCAGTACTTTGTACTGCAACTTTATCCAGAATTTTTTTAAGTGTTGCTTTAACTATAATAAAGACTTGGCTCTATAGAATAACCAATATTAACACATTTACATGCATGCGTATTCCCGAAATCAATGTTTGAGCAGCTGAACACAAGCTCTAAAATTTTTTTATGGAAGCTCAGTATTCGCTAGAAGTTGTTGCTATGGGAAAATAAAATTGATGTCTTATGTGTAGACAAAATCTCGCTGATTAAAATTTTTCGGACATGGTTCAAATTGTAAACTTTATGGTTCAATAATGAAAAAAAAAATTTTAGTGCGTAGTAATTCTTTAGAAATTTTAAATGATATCATAGAAATTCACTTGACTTTTACCCATAGTATCACAAGGATATTAAGAAAGTAGCGTCTTTGCCGGTTAATGTGATTAACTTACCAACCATAATAACAGTTGCATATTTGCCGCATTGAAACAGAGCATCAAAAAATACTTCTGGGGGGTGCATGGTGTCCATTACAGAAACATTACTCCCACAATTCACCTGAGTTTTATCAAAATTCACCTGAAAAATATGAAGAGGAAAACCAAACATTAAAAATATATTCTGGATACTTGCTTTAACTGTAGAAATATATATAT
>NC_092207.1:71918638-71929127 GCF_043381705.1 Parasteatoda tepidariorum
AGTCAATATATATATATATATATATATATATATATATTACTTTCTATTGAGTGCTTACTTTCTAATATTCAATAAATGTAGTCAAGCCAACAAAATATATTAATACAACACTGTGAGGAATAATCAAAAAAAAAATTTAACGAAAATGGAACATATACGAAATGAAATATATCAAGAGAAAAATAGTAAATAAAATGCAAGAAAACTACAGATCAAAATGCCAAATGTAAATGCAAAGCGAGTAGCGATTTCCAAATGAACTTGTTGGAATATATATGAATGAGCTGAAGTATATAATAAAGTTATTGTTATTTTATTTTTATTAGAATATATAATAAAACTGTCGTTTGTTAACTTGCATAAGATTCTCATTTCTAGTAATATTTAACATAAAACATCTCATATTAATTAATTCAAGTTTGAGAACAATAAAATCATTAAAACATACACTTATAATATTAAAACAATAATAATAATAGTTTTATTACTCGTAATTTGCCTTTACATGAATTGACTACTTCCGGGACAATATCATATCGAATTAATTCTCTATCACAAGCTCGAGCGAAGATGCCAGAAATTGGTAATAGAAGCACAATTATGAATCTCGAGTACATAATGGTGTAGTGACTCATGGTATCATTGCTGCAAAAAGTCGTACTTCAATTCATCAACATTATTTCATCCGAAAAACACGAAGTTATCTCTGTTTTATGGATTTATCAGAGCAAAAGATTTTTTAGATTTGTCCAATGAGTTATAATGAGAGCATATTAAACTATCTAAGCACCTCGATCGAGGTTTTTTTTTCGTGACTATTTAAACCTTAAATCACGAACTTCGTTTCCATGAACTTCACCGATTGTATTGTTTTTCAGATTCCAAAAATTGATGGTTTTGATAAGATAAAAAAGAAGGAAGAAGTAGCTTCGTAATAAAATTTCAAGCCAATTCCTTTATTGTAATAAATGCTGGGGCATTGATTGTTAATAAAATTACAAAAGTAGGCTTGAGGATTTTTTTAAAAGGATTTGTTTTTAAAGAAATTTATTTATAGCTGTATTCAACGAATGGGCATGAACGGGCTGCGACGAATATGGTTTCTAGGTCCATTAAATCGCCCCGCAACTTTTCAAAATATTTTGAAATTAACCTACTATGATTTAAAATTATCCAATTTAGTCTTTACCCTCTCGTTGCTTATCCTTCGATTTCCACAGGCAACGCAGAAATATCAAAATTTGTGCATTCCGTTACTTTTGTGGGGATGCACTTTTTTGGAACTATTTAACTGCGTAACCCGTTCTTTTCTCGTTTATGGCTTCGGTTTGGCTTTTTTGAGATGTTTATTGGATTTTCTCTGGGTTAACAAAGGGCATTAGTTGTCCATATCTCTGTGAAATATACAAGCAAGTTGGCATTATTTTGTGAACTCTCCTCAAAGTTTTCTGTTTGTTGCGCCCAAAAAATAGAAAACAGTCGCAAAGAAAGGCAAATTTGATGTTTTTTTTACATCAAATTTACATCTGTGATGTTAGGAATCTCCTCCAGGCCTTGTTACGAAGTTTATCATGCTAAAATTTCCTTCTAAATAAACGTTTTGTAAGTATTTTACAAATTTTCATAAACGTTTTATCTTTGTATTTTATGAAAACAAATCATAATTTTATCAATATTTGTTTCTGAAATTTTTCTTTTAGACTATTTTTCTTTTTTTTCAATTTTTCAGCAAAACTTTTTTGATGATCAAATTCTATATTGAAAAAAAAAAGAAAAACTCGTTGAGATAAAAATATTTTTGAATTTTAAAATATATGTAGACTTGAAATATTTAATAAAAAAACTCACAAAATCTGATCCTATTTTAATAAGAATAAATAAATAAATGAAAAACGCAACGACAGGGTAAGCATGGAAAAAACGGTTATTGTTGATTTCCTCTTGCGTTTTTACCATCTAATAAGTTTTAGTCAATCTTTCAAATTAGAAAAAAAGTTAAACATAGAGCACCAACATAAAAATAGTTCAAGTCTTCTTAAGTCAAGTAAAATTGAATCAACTTAAAAGCTTTTATGTTATCAATTATGATTCTCCTAAAAA
Source organism: Parasteatoda tepidariorum (assembly GCF_043381705.1). Taxonomy (NCBI): domain Eukaryota; kingdom Metazoa; phylum Arthropoda; class Arachnida; order Araneae; family Theridiidae; genus Parasteatoda; species Parasteatoda tepidariorum. Next base: position 71,920,739 of record NC_092207.1, read on the forward strand.
ACACTTCAATGCAAAAGAGACAAAATTGCACTCTTAGAAATTGAAATTCACATTTAATAATTTACTTGGTTTTAAATTACATTCCGAAAATTAATATTCAAGGAAAGAGTGCAAATAGTTTTTAATTATTACAAAACATCTGAAAAATTTCTTAAGTATAATTAAATACATTTTAAAATAATTTTTAATCTCCTAAGATCAAGGCATAATGGGCCATAATTATAATCAAGCCCTGCAAATTTTAAAATGGAAGAGTTTCACGGCTGAAAACTTAGTCTACAGGTGATGCATAAGCGAAAGGAGAGTGAAAATTTTGAAATAACTGGTATTGGAAAAAATTATTTTTGGATTATTTTAATTATTTCTTGTCGCGTCTACCAGGCTTAAAACTTGCTTATATACCTTCTGGCGTGATTGACAAATGTCAGGTTTTGCCCTCCAGTCTTATTGTCTCATGACAGTATATACATAATTGCCAATCCACTTCTATTTTAACGCGTCATTCCCCTTTTATATTTTTCAAACTTGAGCATCCTGGGGGACTCCGTATGTCTTCTGTTCTATCACCTCAACACTAATTTTAATTCATCTTGATGTTTTTACTCACTTGTATATTCGCTTTTAGCGTTTTTATCAACAAAAATAGACGGGAAAGGAAAAAAAAGAAGAAAGTTTTTTTTTTAATTGTATTCATATTTTTAATTGTCTTGTTTTATTTTAGATGTTTATATCTTGTAACTACTAATTATGTATTGTAACACATACTGTATTCTCTGTAACTTTGTTGGGGTCTTCAATACTATTGTAATTTGGCTCAGTATAAGGGTGGGCCGTCGGCTTTAAGCACTATATGGCGGCCCTCCCAGCTGTTGGCATATGACTCTTGTATTTTATGCACTTTTTGCTTTTTATGTTCTTTTCTGTTTTTACTTGGTTTTAATAAACATTTACCCGTATGCCCTGAATTGGGGCAGGTCGGGGTAAATATTTTCATAACATATTTAGAAGTGGAACACATTGGACATATACAAACCTTTTGAACCAATACATGGCGAGGTATTGAATGAACTTTGGGTGATCCAGTAAACAATAAAGACATTACAAATTTCTTTTATCTGCAAACTGCTCTCGACGCTAAACTAAATTTCAATATTTATTCCTTGGCAAATAAAGATTACNATATATATATAAATTTAATAAATAGCATTGCTGTCAGCACTTTAAAATAACCTAGTACTAGCATCGACTGTTTTGTACATTTAAAAAATTTAATTGAACTTCAAAATTTCATGTTTCTGGCATTTCACAAACAATGTTTCCAATAATAACTAGCTTCAAAACTTCCCACAAATTTTTCAGTACCTAATTTCTTTTTATCTCACACGGTGTAAGCATTTCTAGAACAAACGCAGAGGGTATTATTTACAAAAACTTCGTTTAAAATTTTTTTTTCTGTCAATAATTTGTTTGTCACAAGAAAATCTCTCATTTTCCTGGCTATTTTTATTTAGTGGTTTATGACCAAAATAGATAGAGCCAGCAATCAATACCTTATGTTAATAGATTGATTAGGTTCCCTCCTATCTGAACATGTTTTATTGCATGAATAAAGAACCAACTTTTAGGTTCAAAATCTGTATCAAAAATTTTTTCAAGGTGAGTAGGTTTCTGTGTTGTCATTTTCCTGTCTTCTCGAAATTATTAATAACATAAACTGCATAGATTTATCTGAGTTATTTTAAGAAATCCTGTTGTTTCCTGCAGAATATAAACGTCTTAGGTCAAAATATTAAATTAAAGTTATATGCTATAAAATGGCGAATTTGTCATTATCCTGGCTGTCATTTTCCTGACTAATGAATGCCAGGACATTGAAGTGTTACCAGAAATTTTTTTAACTAACTGCTAATACTGTGAAGAGGGAAATCTAATATTAACCTAACACCAAGTTTATTTATGATTGTAATAAGATTGACTGTAATCAAAGTTATTTGTTTATTTAATGATTGATTATTTTACACAATTTTATTCTGTACATATCAGCAACAAAATTTTTTTAATTCCTTCTACAGTAGATAACAGAATTAATTTAAGTTATTCATGGTCCATCTAACATAAAGGCTTAGGTTTTGTTTCTTACTAATAGCTGAAAATGACTGTTTTTTTCAAACTTCTGAGCTAATATATCATTTTCCTGGCATTCAAAATGTGGTGAATTTCTATTTTATTTTTTTCTTGAGCAAAGTAATTTAAATGTTTCTATTCTAACCAAATGCTTCCCTAAAGATTGCCTAAGCTATTACATATGAATAAAGAAAATATTTTTAATTCATGTTTTTTTATTTTAAATTTAATTTAACACACGTTCGTGCAGCTCTTTCTTGGATTTGTATAAGTCAGTATCGTAGAGTTTTTTTTTTCTTCTCGGTCTTGACATTTGACAACTTCTGTCACAAAGCTTGCCAGTTACAAATTTATAAGATTCTATGTATATCGAAATCTATCATTTGCTTACGTAAAATATATAATTGAAACTAAGTAAAACCATAGTCCTTAATCATTTAATTTTATAAAAAAAATTCATTTACGTAAGCAAAAATTATTCTCATTTACCTACTTAAAAATCATTTTTCAATATTAATTCTAATGAAAAGAAATATTTTAATTCTTTTATGAGATTTATTCTCTTAACATAAAATACACGTTTGTTTAATTATTTTTAAATAATTAGTTTGAATTAACACTAATAACAACAGAAGAGCTAAATATTTTTTGAGAGAAATAGTATTTTCCTTTGCATTTGCTTAGTATTTTATTGAAATAAAACAGTTCTATTTATTTTGGAAAAAAATTTCGAAAATTTCTAAGCTATGTTAATTAATGCAAAATATAAAAATAATCTAAAAACAGAAAAAGTAACACAAAATTATGAAGAAAAAAAACTTTTCTTATTGAGTTAAGAAATATTTTATGAAAAGCAATGTTACAGTTCATATGCAAAGTTTTTTTTGTCAATCAGTTTTAAAACAATGAAAATAGACCTATATTTCCAACTAGCGTTTGTTTAAAAAAATTGCATGCTACGGGGTCTCCCAAGCTGTGCGACTTCTGGAATTCCTCGATGTCGAAAAATATTCTAGCAAAGAAATTCGAAATAAGATTTCTTGGAGGTTCTTGCACTGGAACTTCATTATCTTGGCAAAATGTAAAGAATGTGTATCGATGAGTACCTGAAAAACATATTGAGCAAACTTAATTTCATAAGCATTCGTTTACACATTTCGTCGGTGAGCGTTTCATTTTGAACACAGCACAAAATGCATGTTTACAAAAATGGACATAGATCAAACTATGTGTTTAAATGGAATACAGTTCAAAATACATGTTTACAAAATTAGACTTAACTCAAAATGTAGATTTACAAGAATGGACATAACTCAAAATGCACATTTACGAAAATGAGAATAGTTCACAATGCACATTTACCAAAATTTATCAGATGCTCTTATTTATCAGACGTCATCATTTAACAATGCATAAGGCTTATTGTCCAGCAAAGGCTCCAGTTTTTTCAAATTAATCTGACACTTATAAATTTTTACACATTGATATTATGCAGTGAAACTTTCATACAGTTATATATTTTTTACACTTTTATACAGTGACCTTACATACAGTGTGCAATAAAAGGACCACCCTGAATAACTTTCAATCTAATGATCGGTTCTCAAAGTTCTAGGACTCACTCTTAACGGTTCGAGAGGGTGACCTCAAATATACCAATTAATTAGTGCAGACGATTTTTTTGATTTGCGAAATCAGACACAAAAATGTACTTCCTCTGAAACATTCCTTTTTTTTCTCCAACGGATTCGGGTTTTTGACTCCCAAAATATAAGGGGTAGTCGCTGTTTGAGAGATAGGGTTCCCATAGTTTGGTCACCAGAGCCGTCCTAAGTTTGGATACCCTTAATGTTAATTTTACTTTTTGCGTATTTCGCCATATCTCGAGAACGTTTTAAGTGACTTGAAAAATTTTGGCATACAATTATAAAATTCCTTTATCCACAGATGTTTGCATACAAAAAATGAATTTTAGTAAATATTTATTACTTCATTTAATAGTAGTAGAAAAATTCTTGAATACAAAGGTATACATTTTTACATCAATTTAAGAGTATTTAACTTTATATGTCAAAATCCAAAATTTGAGCGAAATCGGTTAAATAGTTCCTGAGAAATTGAATTTTAAATATACAACTTTTTTAGAATTCGATTTCTCAGAAACTATTAGACCAATTTAGCTCAAATGTTTTATATTTTGCCACGTTAATTTACGTACTTTTAAATGATATAAAAATTGAAACTATTATTAAATAAAATAATAAAAAAATTATGACCCTAAACATAAATAATAACTTGATATAATGATAAACTTAAGTATAAATAATGACGCAATATAATAATAACTTTAATTGTAATTAATAACTTAACAAAATAAAAACTTAAAATATTAAAATAAAATATCGTCTGCACTAATTAACGAGCATATTTGCGGTCATCCCTTTGAACCCTTGGTTTCACACTTGGTCACTGTCCATTTTTACTACTAACTGATGCTTTAAATTTATTTCTCATTTTCTCTCCAAGTTACGCCTTTGCAAGAACATCTTGAAAAACTTTTATATTTTTATTTGTTGAAATAAAAATGTAAATAATTAGAACGGTTAAAAATTACCTTGTTTGGATCATTACCTTGCATACATTTATTTATTTACACAAGTGATAAAAGAGCGTATTTACAAAAACTTCCACGTGTAAAAATACCGATTTATATTATTATAAGAAATTGCCCGAAAACCTAGAAGGATTGTATTGTCTAATTTTACTCCACTTAACTGTTAAGAAACGTAAAGCACAAGCCTGCTTTATATGAAAGATTATATTATTTTTCCTACCTTCTTATAGTCCGACTCGTAAAATTTTAAAGCATAAAAATTTGCATATATTACTTTGAATCTTTAATGCTTTTGTGCAATTCAATAAGCATACAATAAAATCTAAAATCTCAAAAATGTTCTATGAAACATTTTTAAAAAATTTTTAAATTTTAAAAACTTTCCAAAACTATATTTGTTATAATTGAAATCTTTAAATTTTGATTAAAAAAAATTTTATAAAATTTTATTTAATTAATTTTTTTATTAATTTTCCAACATTATTATCTGTTAATAATATTTAAAAACATCTATATTATATAAAACGCTAATACGTGCGTATGTATGTATGTATCAATAAAACCGATGATATTTCTTTTCTCGCGCTGGCAACAGTTTTCATTTTTAATTGATTGGATTCGGCGCGCAAGAGCACGTAGTGAGCAACCAGATAACAATAACCAGAGTGAGCATTATCAGGTTGTTCAATTCAGATTCATGCACTAAAAACATGACAATATTTAATTTAAACTCAATTAGGAATTAATTAATTAATTGAAGTGAGAATGCTTTAAAAGGCCGCTGCTGAATTGATATTTTTCTACTGGGAGCTACCTAAACGTCTGAAAAACGTTTAAGTGTTTGTATTGAATGCATAAATTTTTTTTTATATTTCGCGTTTATTTACACATTGAATTTTCACGCTTTAAAATGCTGAATATTAATGAAGCAATATTTGATAATTTATTTTGCTAATATGTTTCTTATTTAGCTAATGTTTTGATTTTTTCACCATGTACAATCTAAATAGCTAATATACTTTTTTTAAAAGCCAATAAGAACATTGATAGAATTCTTCTACATAAGTACAATACTATGTCTTTGATGATAAAATACTATGTCTTTGATGATAATATATTATGTCTTTGTGCTAGAACATTGTGTTCATTGGCGAGCGAGCGCAGCGAGTCATTGTTCACTGCGTGAACCACATAGGATTGCGTAGCAATTCTCGGGGGTTGGTGAGCGTTAGCGAGCAGGGGGCGGAGCCTCCTAGTTTATAATTAATATATAAACTTCAAAATAAATTATAAAACAATGTCTAAATGTTTTTAGGAATTTCCTGAAGGTAAGGTAACAAAGCATCTTAAATATTACATTACAAAATTGCTGCTTTCTTTACTAGGTTTTTCAGATATATCGTTTTAAAACTGTCAGAAAAAAATTTATCATTCATGAAAAAAGCTATCTAATCATTTAGCAGAGGCTAAATATAGGAAAGAGTCAACAGAAGTCTTATCTTTTGTTCTAATTGAGTCAAGAATATTATTTTTCAGCCCATTTTAAAAATGATTTATTTGCATCTTTTCAGGCAATAGAAAAAACCTCAAAGATTTTTAACTTTATGCGGTTTATATGCTTTTGCTAGTTAAGAATGTCTATACAATAACGAGACAGCAGTTTTAATTTGCAGTTTTATTTTGTAAATAATTTTATTCATACCAGTTGGACTTAGAGGCAAAAATTGCTTCCATGGGAACTCCATGTAACCTTTATCGTCTCCATGGTAACCGCGTGCTAAAACATTAACCGGTATATTGTGCACCGCCCAGTGAAGAAATGGTCCAATAACAAATGAATCCAAATCTAAAGCAAAAAAACATGAAACAAGAACATAAATATAGACGTTTCAAGTTGTTTTGTTTTGTTATGGCAAGTATGAGTGCAATATAAAAAGAGATTTTTAAACAAATTTTTTTTTATGAAATACACCTTCAGAAACTCTGAGATATATTGAAAAACAGCATAAAATTTTCTATTTTTTATCATTTTACTAACTTTTAGGAAAATATGCATGTTCATGCTACTTATATTTAGAAAAACCTGTAAAAAACTGCATATTAATTGATATTTTTAATAGGTAATACACTTTCACAAAATTCGATTCTGCCTTGAATCATGATATGGTGCAAAATTGCTTTAATTTTAATGGGTGCGAAATTGAACCATGCTTCTGTTTATGGTGAACAAAACCATAGTGTAAGTAAGTTTAAAAATTATGATTACATAGCTCAACTTGAAAACATGATAAATTTTTGAACAGTTAAATGATATAATTATTTAACACTCTTTAACATTGCAAGGCATTCAAATCATATGTTCTTTATTTGAATCCATGTCCCTAACACTGTATTTGACTAAATCTTTATTAAAAATTATCAATCATTACGTTAATTAGTAACTAATTAATCATTAATTGCATCATATTAAATTGATCATTAATTTTTACCATTTATTTATACATAGATCATATAACGTTGTAAAATATTCCATTATCACTCTTAATAGTTTTGGTGTGCTTTAAACTGTAATACTTTGCGAACTTATTAAGCCCTTATTAAAACCATCTAAAGTCGACAAAGACTAGTCTTTGTCGAAAATTACCCCTAAAATTGTTTACCCAGTGAACTGTAAGAAATTCCATACAAAATTACTGTTAAGAAGGTAGGGTGCCAGTATGTTTTACCACTTTAATAGTAAAATTTTACGGAACAAAATATCTGGTCTTTTTTGCTGTAATATTTACTGAATTATAAATATTACTGTAAGAAAAATTAGGCTATAAAATTTTTCAATTAAAACGGATTTCACAGATGCTATTGCAGTGTGCTAGTCATTCTTACCGTAATTTGATAAAGATTTTTTACAGAGTTCGTTGAACTAATATAAAGACGCGGCTCAATAGAATATCTCATATTGGCACGTTTATATGCATATGTCTTCCCGCCAACACAATTTGAGCAGCAGAACACAAGATCTATTATTTCTTATGAGAACATAGGAATTGGTGTTATGTGAAAATAAGATTGATGTTGTCATGTGTAATTAGCATAACATAAACGCTATTTAAAATTTTTCGGGTACGGTTTAAAATACTAATATAATGGTTCGATAATGAAGCAATTTTTTCTTGAAGGTGTAGTATTTCTTTAGAAATTTACAATAATATAATAAAAGTTCACTTGACTTTTGTCCATAGTGTATTACATCACAAGAATGCTAAGAAAATATAACATTTTTGCCGGTTAGTGAGATTAACTTACCAACCATAATAACAGTTGCATATTTCTTGCATTGGTCTGCAGCGTTAAAAGCTACTATTGGGGTATCTGTGGTATTTATTACAGAAATATTACTCCCACAATTCACTTGCGTTTCACGAAAAGACACCTAAATAATATGAAGAAAAAAATATAAATATATTACGGATATTTAACCTTAAATGAGTATAACAAATCATCCATATTTATTTTATTTTACTCTATCTCTCGCTATATACGGGATTAGTGGGACGAATTTCAACGAAAGAATAAGAATCGTATCGAATATATATATAGGGGAGAGTCGGGTAGCCCCGCCCAGCGGGTAACCCCGCCCACTGTCAATTTCAT
>NC_092207.1:71929627-71935535 GCF_043381705.1 Parasteatoda tepidariorum
ACGAAAACGATCCTGAACTTGAAATGTTTGAATTTTTAACTATCGTAATTCTTAGTCTACACCAAAACCATAAGCTTCATATATGTTTTCAATTTCGATCTCAAATAGCTTTTGTCATTAATATTATTAGCAATTTTTATCTTTTGAATACTCGTCGCCCCCCTAAGGATAATCGCCAACATGAGGAGCTCTGGGGCGATCGCCCCCAGGTTGGTTATTGTTGTTGTTGTTAATTTACATCGCACTAGAGCTGCACAATGGGCTATTGGCGACGGTCTGGGAAACATCCCGGAGGATGATCCGAAGACATGCCATTACAATTTTGATCCTCTGCGGAGGGGATGGCACCCCTGCTTCGGTAGCCCGACGACCTGCGCGCGAAGTCGAGCACTTTACGGTAGCACAGTTTAACGAGGACCAATACCGCACACCCTCGGTCCCTACGCAGACTGATCCAAGTGGTCACCCACCCGCACACTGATCGTAGCCAGTGATGCTTGACTTCGGTGATCTGCTGAGAACCGTGTCTTAACGATCAGTACACTGCGGGACCCCCCAGGTTGGGAACCACTGATTTAGCCTATCAAGATTTATATGAGTTCTGAGGCTCTTCTTCAAATTCAACATGCTTCCACTGAGTCCAACAGGAAACAGCATTTGAAGCATCGATGATTTGAAATAAACGGAAAAATGATCATCGTTCTCTCAAATAGCTTTTTTTACGCGATATGTGCTTGTAGCTTTCTTTTCTTGTTTATTCACTGTGCAAGAAAGTCTGATTATTTTGACGTCATTGCTGATTGTTGGGCAATCCCAGCAAGTTCTTGAATCCGAGAAATTCCTCGATCGCAATCAGAGGTGTGTTCAATGTAAACTGTGAANATAATAAGATAAACCACAAAAATAAGGCAAACCTGAAAACCGGTTTTTCGTTGCCATCGGAAAGATAGGACCTTCACTTCCTCTTGCGGGTTCCTCCTATCTACGGCACTACACAATCAATATAGGGTTATAAGAAGATTGATGGATAAAAGCTAGCGTCAAGCTCACTCCGCCCAGTTACCAATTCCTAAATTGACCAAATATCAGCTGATATTCTATTTTTTAAAACTGTCTTAAGTTTCTGGACATCAGGTGTGTTGAAGTAGGCAACCGATAACGTAAACAACTACTTATTTGTTGAAAAATTCTTTGCTGAGATAAACTATATTAAAACTTACTTTCTTACTTATACCGAAGACGACTTTAATTTACCCTTTTTGTGTAAGGAAAAGCTTTAACAAAAATTGTTTTTGATTTGCTCCTGCTTGGATTAAATTTATAAGCCTGCTTCATTATAAGCTTTATCCATATTCTTGCAGTTTCCATATTCTTACAAATGTAGAGTGACTTTCCATCGTAGTAATGGAAACAACATAGAAAGAGCTTTAAAAAAGTTGTTTCCATGCAGATCTAATTCATATATTATCTTCTTTATCGATGTGAATGAAAAAAAAAATCGATGTGAATGATAAAATATCTTCTTGCTGACAATAAATATCATTCATATTGTGCGCATATAAATTTTTTCTTTAAAGATTGTGTTTTCTGTACGATTTATATACCCATTTAACTACTCATTACTTCTGTGTAGTTTCTTTCTGGCAAAAGGATTCATTATTATTAAAGGCAATCTCATTCTATGCTGGCAGTAACATTCTATGTTGTGGTACTAACAGCAAATACTATCTGTGCAATGTGTGTCACAGTTGCAATGATTTTCTGATAGAAAAATATTTACATATATGGAAATTTAATGTTTGTAGTTTGTGTATTTATAAGTTTCCAAATGTAGTTAATAATTATACTTTTTTATTGTATAAAGCATTTTACTTCTATTCTAAAAAGTGTACAAATATAATTAGTTTCATTTAATTGTTTTGAGTTAATGATATGGAAATAATTTATTTAAGTACTCATTGTGATAAATTAATCAAGGAAAAATAATAATAATTTGGTTTAAGTAACGCTTTAGATTAGTTTTTCATGCAGTGCATTATTAAACAGTTATAAATATATTAAAATTGCAGTTGCAGATAATTAAGCTGTCACTTTCATAAAACACAAATGATTTGATATTTATATACCAGAAATATAAACTGTGATTTTCCTGTTCACATTGAGGAAATATTTTCTCTATTCTCTTAAGGCAATTAATAGAATTAGACTTTTTTGACCTTCTCATATTTATGGTAATGAATAAGAGCTTGCTTTTCTTGTGCATGATAGAACATTAATATTAAAATTGGCAATTAAAGTATTTTTATATTTTAATGGATAATGTTAAACCTTTTAAGTTTGTGAAAGTTTAAAATATATATATATTTTTTTTTGCTTTTCTTAATTTATATTGAACTATATTTCTGCAGTGTTTAAGTGAATAAATTATTAATGAAATCAAATTTGATAATTTCATGTTCAAAACAGTTAATATCATTATCGTTTGTTCATTTTAATAATATGTCTTTCTAATAACAAATAGCATTAATTATACACTATGTCTAAAACTGCATTCATTCATGGTGAGAAGCCTTATTCTTGTAGTACATGTAATATAAGTTTTTCACTGAAATGTAGTCTGAAAAGACACAGTCGTGTTCATACTGGTGAGAAGCCTTATTCTTGCAGTATATGTAATAAAAAATTTGCGCGAAAATGTCATCTCACTACACACTGGCATGTTCATACTGGTGAGAAGCTTTATTCTTGTAATATATGTAATAAAAAATTTTCTCGAATAAGTCATCTCACTACACACAGTCGTGTTCATACTGGTGATAAGCCTTATTCTTGTAGTGTATGTAATAAGAATTTTTCTCAAAATGTGCATCTGTATAAACACAGACGTGTTCATACTGGTGAGAAGCCCTACTCTTGTAGTATATGTAATGAAAAATTTTCACGAAAAAGTACTCTCACTTTACACACTCGTGTTCATACTGGTGAGAAGCCTTATTCTTGTAGTATATGTAATAAAAAATTTTCACGAAGAAGTCATCTCACTACACACAGTCTTGTTCATACTGGTGAGAAGCCTTATTCTTGTAGTATATGTAATAAAAGTTTTTCACAAAAATGTAGTCTGATACAACACAGTCGTGTTCATACTGGTGAAAAGCCTTATTCTTGTAGTATATGTAATAAAAGTTTTTCACNAATCTTGTCATGCTGTTTAAAAGCTATATTCTTGTTTTTGTTAAAAGTTTTCTTTCTTTTTATTTTCACTTAAGGTCCATCTAATTTATTTTAGTTTTATACTGGAGGAAAACCTCATTCTTTTAATATATATATAAAGAGTTTTTAATTTTTCAAAAGCTGACTTTACTGTTTGTGTTTTTACTGGTGAGAAACCTTTCTGTTGTAGTATAATGGAATAAGAGTTTTTCTCAGAAATGTCATCTGACTATATACAGTATTGTTGAGACTATTGACGCACCATATTTTTGATGTAGGTGATAAAATAGTTTTTTAAATAATAGGGATCTAAATGTTTACACTCATGTTCATATTGGTTTTAATTTAGCTTGATTACTGGATTATATTACTTTATTTACAACCAGTTATGTTTGACTAAAATATAAATTGTTATTCATTTTCTTAGCATTAGAATCCTGGATTTAAGTTAATGTTTTTTTCACAACTTTTAATTAAAATTATTTGTAACATCTTTTATTTAGTAAATCTTTTCTAACACATGTTGTACAATTACTTTTATAAAAGTAGCTCTTGTAATTTTATTACTAATTGTTTTCTTTTATTTTAAAATAAGACAAGTGTTGAAAAACCCAAATAAATATCTAATATTACTTTTGATATTAATATTTGTAATTAAAATTTCACTTATTGCGAAAGAATAGAAGTTATATTAACTAAATAAGATTCAGAAGTTGTCAGTCTTTTATTGTTAGGTAAATGTTAATAATCAATTGAAATTTATAGTTTTTTAAAGTTTTAAATTTTTGCAGATTGGAAAAAGTAGTTAATAAATATGATTTTTAAGACACTTGGTATAGTTACATAAAATAACTTGTATATAACACTTAGGCTGCCGGATACATATTTCTCATAAAAAAGATCAATTATATTTAACCAATTTTACAATCTATTGAGTGACCACAACAATTCCAGTATTTTACAATCCAGTATTTTACCAGTATTTTACAATCTATGACCTACCGATTCAAAGTCTCTCATAATATGATTACATCTTAAGTTTGATTAACTTCAAGATAACTGTTAAATGCAATTTTATTCAAAACCAAAAAAGTCTCAAAAATAAATTTAGTCAAAGATTTAATTAGTTAAAATTTTACTTTTTTGAATAATGATTAGTAATGATTTGAATAATGATTAGTAGTATTGAATTATAGTCTTTGCATAAATAAGAGTAATTCATAGAGTTTAAATGTTATAACATAGCATTGAGAATTTACTTTAAAGAAATAGTTTGAAAAATATAACCTTGATTTATATTTTAAATATAGTATAGAAAAGTTAGAAATTTCTGAAAGCCAGTAAATCATGTTACGGTAACTGCATTTTGTTTTTCCAAAAAAATTTTTTTTTCAATTCTGTTTTTATATTTATTTTCATGTTTTTTTCATAGTTATTTTCAATTTATAGTCTAAAAAATAAAGTGGTCTAAGGTCTGTTTATTATTTGTAAAAGCCAGAAGCACTGATAGTATCTTTGAGGAATGGACTATAATGTGGAAGCATATATTTATTTAATTCAGTTGGAGCTTTTTTGTTCTATTTATAATAGTATTCATTTGAAAATGGAATGCTTTGAATCATGTTAAAGGATAATTTAGAGTTTTTTTTTTCCTTCCAAAAAATTACTTCTCTTGGAGTTTATTTATGCTGAAAGAAGGACAGTTTAACTTAATGTGCAAAAACAGCTATATGATGTGCACAAAATAAATTAAAACATACTCATACGCTTATACTCATGAATATCATTCTTAAGAGTAAGAGTTTGTTAATTAAACAATTTCACATTCAAATAACATATATCTCATATTTACTTTTGGCTAATGTAAAGATTTAATTCAGTGTAAGATTTAATCTCATTAAAAGTGTCATACGACAGTGCATGCATTTTATTAAAATATTAATTGTGATTTGCTTCATTGTTTTTCTTTTTTTAAATGATTAATCAAAAACACTCAACAACTAACAGCACCACATAGATAATTAAATCAATGTTATTTGCAATTTTGTTATTAAAAAATATTTCTTTTTACGCAGATAAAATGTGCTATAGGAAATGATTATTATCATGTCTAACAAAATAGATACATATTTAATAAAGTATTTCTACCTTAGAAGAAGTATCAGTAATTTTTAAAGTTAAAATATTGAATTCGCCAATTATTAGAAATATGTTACATTTCATTTTCAAGACTATGCATTAACCAATATGAAACTAAAAATAAATTCAACTCACAAAATAAGGTTTTTTTAAAAATTATTTTATAAATAAATGAAATGAATGAGTCTTGAAAATATATTTCATAGACATAACAAATGTTCTTAGATAATTGTATGATTTTGTTTAAATCTTAATTGTTTTACTTTGTTGGATCACATTGAAAAATTTCCGCACTTACTATTGTTTTCGTAAATATTTTTCTAACTTATAATTTTATTTTATTATTCAAACAATAATTATCTTTCCAAATAAGTAAAATGAAGATAAAAATTTAATTTCATTTAATTAATGAGTCATTTAATAATGAATTTAATAAATGAATTCTATTCTAGGTTTATTTTCGTTACAAAAAATTTGCAAGTAAAGCTTTTAGCTTTAATTAAGCTTTCATTGTAAGTTTACTAAAATTTTTGGACTTGGGGGGGGGGGGAAATCT
>NC_092207.1:71935713-72084068 GCF_043381705.1 Parasteatoda tepidariorum
CTAACTTTATGCATTTTATACAATGCCGGATTTCATACTTTGCCGGTAACAGATGCATAAAATAACTTGTATATAACACTTAGGCTATCGGGATACATATTTCTCACAAAAAAGATCAATAATATTTAACCAATTTTAAAATCTATTGAGTACTGACCTACCGATTTAAAGTCTCTCATAATATGATTACATCTTAAGTTTGATTAACGTCAAGATAACTGTTAAATGCAATTTTATTCAAAACCAAAAAAGTCTCAAAAATAAATTTAGTCAAAGATTTAATTAGTTAAAATTTTACTTTTTTGAATAATGATTAGTAATGATTTGAATAATGATTAGTAGTATTGAATTATAGTCTTTGCATAAATAAGAGTAATTCATAGAGTTTAAATGTTATAACATAGCATTGAGAATTTACTTTAAAGAAATAGTTTGAAAAATATAACCTTGATTTATATTTTAAATATACATAGTATAGAAAAGTTAGAAATTTCTGAAAGCCAGTAAATCATGTTACGGTAACTGCATTTTGTTTTTCCAAATTTTATTATTATTTTTTTCAATTCTGTTTTCATATTTATTTTCATATTTTTTTCATAGTTATTTTCAATTCATTGTCTAAAAAATAAAGTGGTCTAATGTCTGTTTATTATTTGTAAAAACCAGAAGCACTGATAGTATCTTTGAGGAATAAACTATAATGTGGAAGCATATATTTATTAAATTAAGTTGGAGCTTTTTTGTTCTATTTATAATAGTATTCATTTGAAAATGGAATGCTCTGAATCATGTTAAAGGATAATTTAGTTTTTTTTCTTCCAAAAAATTACTTCTCTTGAATTTTATTTATACTGAAAGAGGGACAGGTTAACTTAATGTGCAAAAACAGCTATATGATGATAAGATAAATTAAAGCATACTGATAAGCTTATACTCATGAATATCACTCTTAAGAGTAAGAGTTTGTTAATTGAACAATTTCACATTCAAATAACATATATCTCATATTTACTTTTGGCTAATGTTAAGATTTAATTCAGTGTAAGCTTTAATCTCATTAAAAGTGCCATACGACAATGCATGCAATTTATTCAAATATTACTTGTGATTAGATTCATTGTTTTTCTTTTAAAAATGCTGAATTTAAAAAAAAAAACACAACAAACCACATAGATAATTAAAATCAATGTTATTTGCAATTTTGTTATTAAAAAAAATATTTCTTTTTACTCAGATAAAATGTGCTATAGGAAATGATTATTATCATGTCTAGCAAAATAGATACATATTTAATAAAGTCTTTCTACCTTAGAAGTATCAGTAATTTTTAAAGTTAAAATATTGAAATTGCCAATTATTAGAAATATGTTACATTTCATTTTTAAGACTATGCATTAACCAATATGAAACTAAAAATAAATTCAACTCACAAAATAAGGTTTTTTTAAAAATTATTTTATAAATAAATGTTATTTCTTTCTCTGTTAATATCATCATTAAAATTGTTTATGAATATTTTTAAACACCTTAGAACTAAAATTGCATTAATTATGAAAATATATTTCATAGACATAACAAATGTTATTAGATAATTGTATGATTTTGTTTAAATCAATTGTTTTTTCTTTTGTTGGATCGCATTGAAAAATTTCCTCAATTACTATTGTTTTCGTAAATATTTTTCTAACTTATAATTTTATTTTATTATTCAAACAATAGTTATATTTCCAAATAAGTAAAATGAAGATAAAAATTTAATTTCATTTAATTAATGAGTCATTTAATAATTAATTTAATAAATGAATTCTATTCTAGGTTTATTTTTGTTACAAAAAATTTACAAGTAAAGCTTTTAGCTTTAATTAAGCTTTCATTGTAGGTTTGCTAAAATTTTTGGACTTGGGGGGGGGGGGAAATCTGTCCCAATCAATTGAAGAAAAATATTCATTTCTAAACTTGTATTGACTATAGGAATTTCAATTATTTTGCTAAGTTTTAACTACTCTTCAAGTTAAAAATTTAGTTATAAAAATTGAAACTGTTTCAGTTCTTTATGTTTAAAATTATTTTAATTTAAGAAATAAAGTGTGTTTATATATATTTATATTAAACTAGAAATGATTTTTATTTAGAAACACACATATGTGAATTAAATCTTTATTTTTCCATCGTTTATTTTGCTTAGCATTGATTTGCTTAACATAGCAATAAAGGTAACATGTATTTTAGAATTTATTATTTTAAATAAATACAAAATTTTATCATATTGAAAATAAAGTATTTTCCTTACTCTATACAAATAATACTTCGGAAAAAATATTTAGTAATATAAGTACTGCAATGATTTAAGTTAGTAAATTATTCTCTTTAAATTTTAACAGTAACTTCTGTTTGGTTATCATAAAGGATTAGTGAACAATTTTAAGTAAGTAAAAAATTCTATTCTATTTATACACACTGAGTCTTCTAATAAAAAGATTGAAAAATTTAGCATTCTAGTCGCATTAAAAGCAGTTTTTCATGCAAAAATTTCTCCAAATTTATTTTATATATAATCATTACTAGATGGCAGCACCAGCATTAATATTGAAAGATTCATATAGTACTTATAAATTTTAATTGAAGAGGTCAGGTTAGATATTATAATTCTATTTTGTAATATGCTTTTATTTTAATGTTAAGAGAATAATATAGGAAAAAAGAATCACTGTTGAAGGCTGTTAGGTTACAAAATATCATAACTCATTTAGATCTTTGAGGAAACTTCAATTATTAATTAAATAAAATAATTTATTTAAAATAATGTTTATTATATAATTATTTATATTATAATTATTTATATTATAATTATTCATGTAATAAATAGTAATTATAGTTTAAAATGTTATAATGAAGTTTTTAAGTACTTAAATTTTTTAGTTTGAATATTTAATAACAGAGAATAATTTCTTTTCTTTTCAATCAAAAAAGATTTATTTTCCTATTTATAATTTCAAATTTTTTTTTTTATGTTGATAATTTAATTCGTTTCTCTTAAAGAAGAAAAAATAAAAATATTTTAACGACGTGTGAGTCACGTAAAAAGGAAATTTTATTTACGCCACTCTTTAAAGGANCGTCGTTGAACAGCCGACCCAATTTCATGGGTTTACGACTACTAACGTTCAACTCCGTAGCCTTGTAATTTTGAACCAATCCAGAAGACAAGGAAACTCCTGGATCAGTACCCCCAGAGGTTCCGAGATGTTGTAGGAACATCGAGGACTTTGCGACTCGACAGATTTAACGTATATCAGTCACCATTTACGGCCCATCAGTCACACTGGGAGTTTTCGGCCGGCCTGGGAACAAACCCACGAACTCTTGAACATGGGCCCAGTGCCCTATCAACCAGGCTATCCCGGCCCTAGAAGGACGGATTTTTATATTTCATAACCGTCGTTAAACAGCCGACCAGTATACTAATGTTCAACTCCGCAGTCTTGTCATTTTGAACCCAATCCAGAAGACAAAGGAACTCCTGGATCGAGTATTGGGAGAAATTTGCCTTCGTGGAGGACTTTTTTTTGATGGAGCTAACCCACATTTGTGTTATATGGAGAGGAAGACCACGAGAACTTCCCTCGGTTAGCCTGACGGCAAGGGGATTCTAACCCATGATCCGTTTACCACTGAGGATATTTCACGGATAAAGCACTGTGGTCGGTGCATGTTGGATGCGGATTTCGGATTCGGACCCGGTTCGCCGCATTGGGAGGCGAATGCTCTATCCCCTGAGCCATCGCGGCTCAAAAAGTACACATAGCAAAATACAAAGATAGAAGCGGGATTCGAACCCGCTACCTCCACGCTTTTTACAGTGCTTGGAGGGCGATACCGCTCTGCCAGGGAGACCACTTAGTTACGTACTGACTCCTTGACTGAAACATATCCATAAATCACACAATCCAACAATAAATCCCAAACTCAATCGGAATTGACCGAATGCGCTACCTGGTGAAAAATTATTTCCATGTTAATGACATGGATGTTGAAGCGATACTCTAGTCTCCATGGTTAATAAACTTAATTGCACGTGAAAGTCTTTTTACTCGAATTTTTTTTTCCATGTGAATTTTTTTTCTAGTTCTGAATTTTTTTTATTTTAATAGATCTCATTGGAAAAGATAGGATTCCGTGAATTAATGTTCGTGTTGTGAAATTTTTTCATACTGTGCATTTGTGCAGAAAAATAGAATGTTTTAATAAATCCAAAATCATGTTTTTGTTCTGTAATTCAATATTTCTGTCAAATTTATATTTACACCCATTTATTTCCTTCGATCATATTCTGCCGATATACTTAAAAAAAAAAAAAAAAAAAAAAAAAAAAAAAAAAAANATTTGTGCAGAAAAATAAAATGTTTTAATAAATCCAAAATCATGTTTTTGTTCTGTAATTCAATATTTCTGTCAAATTTATTATTTACACCCATTTATTTCCTTCGATCATATTCTGCCGATATACTAAAAAAAAAAAAAAAAAAAAA
This sequence comes from Parasteatoda tepidariorum, assembly GCF_043381705.1. Classification (NCBI taxonomy): domain Eukaryota; kingdom Metazoa; phylum Arthropoda; class Arachnida; order Araneae; family Theridiidae; genus Parasteatoda; species Parasteatoda tepidariorum. The sequence goes on from NC_092207.1 coordinate 71,940,243, forward strand.
AAAAAAAAAAAAAAAAAAAAAANAAAAAAGCTCATTTTCATTTTAATTGCATTTTTAAAATTTTTTTCCCTTCATAATACATAACATAACTTGAACAACTTTTTAAGAATTTATGTTTTAAGCATTTCTATAAAAATATATAAGACGAACTTCACAACTCAAATTTGTATAATTGTGTGGTATATTGTGTTGGTATTATCCTGGGAAAGTTATAAATGCCTCTTATTTTGCTGCTATATGCCTACAATAGGAAGAACCACAGCCAAGAAAGAACTATAAACAGAACAAAGGAAAAAATGTACATTAATAACGTTTTTCCGTATTTATTCCTTGATTCCTTTAAAAAGATAAATGGCGCATTTCATTCAGGTAAATATGTATTTTATTCGGTATTGAAATAAATGAAAGAAAAATGAGAAAAATTTAATTATTTAAAGTAAATTGCAATTTATTTCACGAAATGCACTTTTGTTTTTTAGAAACACATGGCTTGGAAAAATGAAATAAAACAAAATCCCAAGTGATTACAACGAACTCCTTAAATGAAATTAAAAATAATTGGTGATCGGAATGGGATGTAAATGGCGTACAACAGAACACTCTACTTATGGCAACACTTCGCATGCATTCACCATTAGCGTGCGGAGAGTCATAGAAGGAAGTATTACGTTAGTATCTGTCTTGCTTTTCAAATAGATTAAAAAATTTTAAGTTAGAAAACTATATGGAACTGCAAACTACATTGAACATATAGTTTATCTAAAGTAAGAACTCTTTTACCCATTCGTCTGGACCTATGGCGGTGACTATGGCAACGAGGAACAACTATTTCAAGTAGGGGTGTGGGGTCATTGTGTAGGGCAGGTTTCGGCTCGGGTCGGCGGCGAGAGAAGGGGAATCTTTTTCTTCGGTGTATCGTGTTAGCCCTAGAGTGAAGAGAAGCTACCCTCCTTGAAATACGCTATTCTTGCTTCCATAGCAGCAGGCGGCTTCAGACTTTGTGGCGGGAGGAGTTCTTACTGTAGACAAACTATAGTTCCAAAAGAAAGCACCGTGAAAATCGTCAGAAATATTTGTGACAATTAAATTCGAAAAATGTTAAGAAAGGGGAAAATATAGTAGTACATTCCTATACAACTGAGAAGAAGAAGAGAGGGAAGGGGGAAGGGTCATGCCATGGCAGTGGCGTACGCAAGGGAGGGGTTTAGGGGTTTGAACACCCCCCTTGAGCTCAGACAAAATGGCAAAAATAAACATTTTAGTAGAAATTATGCGGATATTATTTTTTAAGACTATATATTTTTATTTGCCTTATGCCTACTTTTTTTTNGTCGGCGGCGAGAGAAGGGGAATCTTTTTCTTCGGTATATCGTGTTAGCCCTAGAGTGAAGAAGCTACCCTCCTTGAAATACGCTATTCTTGCTTCCATAGCAGCAGACGGCTTCAGACCTTGTGGCGGGAGGAGTTCTTACTGTAGACAAACTATAGTTCCAAAAGAAAGCACCGTGAAAATCGTCAGAAATATTTGTGACAATTAAATTCGAAAAATGTTAAGAAAGGGGAAAATATAGTAGTACATTCCTATACAACTGAGAAGAAGAAGAGAGGGAAGGGGGAAGGGTCATGCCATGGCAGTGGCGTACGCAAGGGAGGGGTTTAGGGGTTTGAACACCCCCCTTGAACTCAGACAAAATGGCAAAAATAAACATTTTAGTAGAAATTATGCGGATATTATTTTTTAAGACTATATATTTTTATTTGCCTTATGGCTACCTTTTTTTTCTCACGGTATTTCTCAGAATACTGAAAAAAACATTTCCTGTAATAGGGTTGCACTTTTGAAACCAAATTCACGTGATGCTGTTATGGACTGGTTCCTTTCTGTTCTGCCAGTCGCGATAGTTTTCGAGAGGCGCTGTCATTCGCGAGGTCTTTACTCGATGATTCTGGAATCTTAGACGTTCTGTCGTCTTTGAGACAGTTCGAGAATTTTGGAGATGCGGTGAAAAATGATATAAAAGGGGGAACGGAGTACAATGTAAGTTTTTCTGTTGTACAGAAATGTGATACTTCCGTTGAAGAAAACGTTTCTAGCATAACAAAATCTGATGAATGAGAAAGTGGCCCTCAAAGTGTTACTTCTCATCCATATGACATTGGACTTTTTTCAGGAGATATTACATGCGAGAAAATATTACATTATGTTCTTAAACTTAGAAAATCAAATCAAAATTTAACTAAACAATGCTGTCTAAATAAAAAGTCAAAACTGTCTAGCTGTCTAAATTAGGGAAATAATAGTGCTTCATTACATACTCGAATTTCTTTTAGTAGCTTCAGAAAATTATGAACACCCCCGTTGAAAAAATTTTGCGTACGCCACTGTGCCATGGAACCGGTCTTCTCCCCAGATGGCGCATTCCGGCGTTGCGATCGCGAATAAAAGAAAATGGTAATATCATCTATTTAGCTAATAGTTAAACTCTTTACCGTAACATGGCGTTAAAACCATTTGTTCCCATTTTAATTTTTTAACGCTTTTTTTTAGAAAAAAAACAAACCTAGACTTGTTAATGGGTTCTAGCATTAAAATAAAAACTCTGTAGAAGAAACGAAATGATCTTGTATTATAAGCATTTCGTCAGGGAAGACGAACAGGGAAACGAGTCAATAATTTTTCAAAAGTTTATAAATTTCGTTGTCACTAGTTGTCTAAAAATCTTCATAAAAATTTTGTTAAAACAAATTTTTTAAGGAGATACATTTATTTTAAACATAAATAAATAACATCTGAAATATAAAAAGGGAAAATTTTAATTTAGATCTAAAAAGTATTTAATAGTAAGTTTTTCTTTCCAGCAATCTTCATCATCAAGCTCACTCGCTAAAATATATAAAAACAAAACAGAGAATAAGATGTACTGTGTTCAAAATAAAAAACGGACCACACCCTAAATAACTTTTGATCTAATGATCGGATATTCACTTTCTAGGACTCAATCTTAATGGTTCGAAGGGTTATATTATCACGTATCAGAATATGTTAAATTATCACTGCAGACAATATTTTCAACTACGAAATCAGACTTGAAAACGTGCTTTCTCTGAATGAACATATCTTTTTTTTTCAATCGATTCAGATTTTTGACCCCAAAAATATAGGGGTTAGCCGCTTTCTTATAAATAAAGTTAATACATTAAAAAAAACAAAACAATATGCAGAATAATATTATTCTACATGTTAAAAAAAGAAAAAAACTAACATAAGCTGAAGAAATATGGAATCCGTAACTATTTAGAGGATTTGAGCTTGAAAGTTTTCTGTTTGTGAATATAAACCCTCGCCAAATAACTAAGTAAATAAATAAATAAATAAATATAATAGAACAATATATAAATATAATAGATTATAATAACTATTTTAAAATTAAGATAATTTAGGCAAATAAAAGTTCCAGTTCAAATACACGGGCAGCTAGTTCAAAACAGAGAGGCCCCGCAACTGCACTCGACTTATTATTATTTCATTTCTAGTACAGATTGCAAAACTGAAAAATTTTGAAATTTTAAGACATTTCAATATTATATAGTGTTTACTATATCTTCCGAGAAGCCATGACAATGAATATATCCTAAGGTTTAAAATTTCCATTAATTAAAGTTTCTTCTTTTGTTTAAAATAAGAAAATCCATCTTAATAATTTGATTAATTATCATAAAATAGTAACACATCTTTTCTTAACCTTTAGTCCAAAGTAATTCCGGCTTTTGTTCCTGCTCTAAAAAGAAGAAAATAATTTATGAGTTTTAGTATAATTTGTAGGAAGTTTTATCTAATTAACTTCGACGTTTACTTTGTTTAATTAAAATAAATTGCAGATCTTGAAAAAATTTATCGGTATACTTATTTTTCAAAGAATACAGTTTTCTGAAAGTAAACATAATCAATTATCGAGATGACTCTGTACAAAAACATTCGAAAAAGCTTTGCATTTAACCAAATAGATAGATAATGATTCCAGAAAGCAGGCTTTTAAGGTTTCTACCTTAAACAAAATAAATAATTTTTTTTTATTCCCCATAATCAATGTAAATATTTTACTTAGTTGAAATAAACAATGATCAAGGAAAAAATCTATAATATTCCGTAGATACGTTGCATAAAATTCGATATTCGACACAGTTTTATTCAGTGTTTTGTCGAAGACTAATCGTACGGCATTGTTTTGTCATAGCAACGGTCCGAAAATGCCCTACTTTTAGCCTAAATTCACCATTTAGTAATCCTTGAATTTAAATAACAGCGAAATTTGTAAGCCATTAAAGCCCATTGTATTGTAAGTGTAATTTAAGAATTGAAAGTACCCATTCCTATGTGTAATTACGAACGGAACGAAATTCTTAATCGAATCTTTAATGACAGAAGGACATGGAATAGACATTATCATAATGCAACAGTCTTTTCAATTTTTTTTAACAAGCTGTTTTAAATACAAAAGTTTAACATATTTGTTTTTGTTATTATATATAGGATATATTGTATTTTGAATAAATATTCAATTTTGCTAATATTGATATTTGTATAGAATTTTTTGAATCTTATTTGTGATATTAGAGAGAGGAAAGAATAAGACAATTTGGGCAGTTATGCGTCTTTAATGAATGGATAGTTTTTATGAATAGATTCCAGAGTAAAAATAAATAAATAAATGGATTATATATTTCCGTACATCCTAACCGTTTGAAATATATTTGGTTTTCTGAGTTTATCAAATATTACAATTGTTCCAAAAAGTTAAAAATTGTATGCTTAGCACTTAAAAACAAAAGAAAAATATGAGTAAAATACATGGAGTAGGGGAGAGTCGGGTAGCCCCGCCCACAGTCAATTTCATACGTATAGAATATTTTTTCAGGTCAATGGGCCATCGGACATTAATTGTTATACTATTAAAAAAAGATTATTTTCAAAGTTTCAAGTATTTATGCAGCTGTTAACATGGTAAACAATAGTTTTGAAAATATTTTGAATACAGTAGTCATGATATTAAGAAAAATTGGTTGAATGTTTCGATTAAACTTCATTTTAATACTAAAAATTTTTCTTTTCTATACATACAGCATTAAAGCATGCAGTCTTAAGTTTAATTTGCACGAAGAAAGAAGTTTATATGTGAAAAATTGTTCGAGTAATTACAAATTTACAAAAAAATTGGATTTCGGGTAGACCCGCTCACATAAATGTCGGTTATCACCGCCCAATTTTATTTCCTCGATAAATGTACGGTTGCAAAGATTATTATTTTATTGCTTCAAATTTGAACGTTATGTGCATTTTTAACAACAAATATTGTTGTTATTAAATGATTGTTATTAAAAGATAGAATTCACTAAAAGTGTATAAATATGTAATAAATAAAATAATTTTGTGATAAAAATGATAAATGAGGTTTATCTATTGTCAATACATTGGTCACTTTCATTTACACCTGAAAAAACAGTCAAGAAACATAATTTTTGTAACTGGACGGGGCTACCCGACACATTTCGAAAGGAGCTGAAAAACATGTTTTTTTTAAATTTCTATTTTTTTAAGTTAAACTATTCTTTTTTGGTTTATTCTTTTTGCTTTGTTTAATTAGATGGTAAAACATTAGAAACATACAAAAATATTGATTATTACTCAATATTATACATAAATATAAGCAATAATCCTTAAGTGGGCGGGGCTACCCGACTCTCCCCTACATGGCATTTTAAAAGCATAAAATATATTTATAATAAAATATTTTAATATATTTTTACAATAAAATATTTTAATACAAATAAAAATGGGAAAAGGTGACAAAGGGACATCGTAGATTTTTTTTTTCTTTTGTAGAACTCGCGGTCATTTTAAGAAGTTATTCGGAGTTGTTTTACGGAGGTGTGTAATAAGGGCTACATACATGGTGTTCTGTTACGACTGCCCTTAAGGTCCTAAGTGGCTAAGTGGTTAATTGGGTGAAGGAAAGTTGGAGAGGTAATGAGGAATTAGAGAGGCCTTTTACTCTCTAAACGTTGATCCCCTGAGAAAAATTGTGCTGAATTCTCCTGTTAATGAGTATGTACAACTTTTCTGTTAAATAACAGGAAAACTTTTTTTTTAATGCGGGATAGCCCGCTTAAATACCCGGAGAAAGCTGGGACTAACGTTCAGAGAGTAAATATTTTCTGAATATATTTAGAATCTTTCTTATAAATGAAGTGAAAGAAGTATACAAATTAAGAGTTGCAAATTTATACATAAACAAGTAAAATAAATAAATAAATGAATAAAAAAAATAAAAAAATGCTACTGAAATTCGATGAATTAGTATTGAGGAATGTGTGACGAAAAATGTCAAATCCGGTTTGGATGCTGATGGAATTTGAAGGTGTTTTTTCCAGCAATAAGTAAGGTTTTTGATGATTCCAGTCCCACTCTCCTCAGTAATGATTCGTTAGATTTTGATAGTGTTCTCGTTTTTTCTACCGATAAATATTAACTTGCGATCCCCAATGTCTGTACTTATTGACTTTATTTTTTGATAAGGATTTTATTATTAAGGTTGTTTTTCGAAAGCTTAATTGCATTTTTTATTGAATGTTGAGCTGTTTATACAATTGTTGTTAGTTTTTATTTTGTATTATTTCATAGCCGTCGTTGAACACCCGACCCAATTTTAGGGTTTACGACAGCTAATGTTCAACTCCGTAGCCTTGTAATTCTGAACCCAATCCAGAAGACAAGGGAACTCCTGAATCGAGTATTGGGAGAAATTTACTTTCGTGGAGAACTCTTTTGTTGGAACTAATCCGCATTTGCGTTACAGGGAGAGGAAAATCACGAAAATCTACTACGGTTAGCGTGACGGGAAGGGGACTCTAACCCATTATCCGTCTACCAATGAAGATATTTCACGTCAGCACTGTGGTCAACGCAATCCGGATGCGGAATTCGTATCGATTAGCCATTGCTGGGATTCGAACCCGGCTCATCTTATTGGAAGGCGAGCGTTCTATCCTCTGAGCCATCACGGCTCTGTTGTGAGTTTGTACCAAATATTCATGACTGCTGGACAATTTTTGCCTATCTTTAACTGGCGTTATCTATGATAATAATAAAAATGGAGCAAAACCCCTATATGAAGAAAAGCCACAGTTTTGTAAAAATGAAAAACGTTTGCGATTTGTTTTGTTAGTATTTAAAAATTTTAAATAATCGTTCCTTTATCTGGGCTTACAAGAATTTGCAATATTTCAGAATTTTTCTCTTGTTTTAATGCTTATCATCCACTAAATTGGCGATTTCTTTAAGAGAGTTTTTAAACTATTTAAACTAATTGTGCGTTCTAAAGTCACAATGTATGGCAAGATGGTGTATACAGTTTAAGATTAAAGCTTTGTCTCGAGTGTAAATCTATTAAACTGTGGCCTTTTCAAAATTTTATTTGGAGAAAGAACTTCAAAAAACACTGTTAAGGGCGATTATTACGGAATATCCTAAATCTGCTATGTGGATCGGCTGTTCAACATTAGTAACAAAAACCAATCAAATCATTTTGTTCTTCTTTAATATGCACTTATAGTTCAAAACTAAAATTCTTATCGTGTAGGAAATTGAAACATTCGCTTGGAGCGTTTTTCATTAGGGATTTGATGCGTTTGGTTTGTTCTTATTTCAACAAACAATGACAAAAAACAACTTATTTTTAGTTCGAATTCATTTATTCGGCACGAAAAAATATTTTTTTGGCAATTAACGCTCATCTTTACATAAAACCAGTAAGCTGATTACAGTTATTGAGAATTTGTAACATCCATATTTAGCCACTACTAGCCATTTGAAGTTAAATCATACTTTTCATTCATCAATGCCGCAAAGGATTTGTTTTGAATACAAACACGTGGGTTATGTTTAAAACAACTAAGCTGATTGCAGTTATCATCAACTTGTAGCACTGATAATTAGTCATGGTCTGTTGAGTACGTTTGAACTGAGACATTTGATTCATCAACGATAATTCATCTTTAATCAGAACCGGGAGGGAGAAAAATTCACCTGTTGTGAATAGAATAAATTCTTAGAATTTTGTTCTTGAAACATTGACCCATATTAGGGTTGCGCGAGAGATAAATCTTATTGGGGAAAGTGGGGTAATACGGGGTAATTTGATTTCAGTGTTATTATTTCCGCTATCTAGCGGAACGAATGTTGTATTTCGCTCTACGATATTCTTTAAAAAATTGGTAAAAAGTTGCACCGTAATATCGGTAACTTGAACCGTAATATCTTGCAGGGAGAAAAAAATTCATGGTCAAAAGAACCACAATATGGTAAAATTTACCGTGTCTATGGATCTATAGGAACACCAAAAAGCTTGGTAATTGTAACTGAAGTGCTTTGGTAACGATTTTGGTAAAATTAACAATAAAATATGCTAAATAAATAATCGCAAGAAACTGAAATGGTAAGATATTTGTTAATGATATGTTTTAAGCGTTACAAATATATATANTAATACTAAAATCTAATTTATTCAGATTTAAGAACATACGGTATAATTACTATTGAATAATTCAGTTTAGAAATAATGGGGATAGTATTTTTTGGTTTAAAACTTCATTTGCTTCAAAAATATATGAATTGCAAACAACAGTCGATATGTTTCAAGCACTTAAAAAATAAAAGCAAACTGTAAAAAGCGCTTGAAATATGTCGACTGTTTTTTGCTATTTACTATATATTTTTGAAGCAAATGAAGTTTTTAACCAGGTAATAAAATATTGTTTAATCATGTGTGATACAATTTAGTAAATGTGGTAAAATTTTGTACTTTTATCATGCCACCTTAGAGCATGGTATAAAAACGATTTATTCGGTTAAAATTCCTGAAAAAATGTAGCATTTTTTAGCTTTTTTTAGAAGAAAATTGCAGAGAATTCTTTTATATCTATATAAAATGCGCAATTTTGAATAAAGAATCTTATGAAATATGAAAATAAAATATTTTTGTGCTTTGAAAACGGGTCCCGCAATAGAATTCGTCCATTGGCCCATAAAACCTGAGTCCAGCCTTGCGTGGTGGTAGCTGGATATATCTTTGAGGTGTTCTTCTCTAATTTGAGCTATATGTTCTTCAATTTTGACAAAGTTTTATAAACTGTCATTTTAATGAGCGCACAAGCTTGCATTTGGGCATTTTTTTAAATTTTATTTATCTTGCATATACATATAAATAAAAAGGGCAGGGATAGTCTGGTCAGTAGGGCGCTGGGCCCATGTCTAAGAGTTCGTGGGTTCGAATCCCACCGGCCGAAAGCTCCCTGTGTAGTAAATGGCGACTAATGCACGTTAAATATGTCGAGTCGCATAGTCCTCCATGTTCCCATAATAAATCAATACCTCTGGGTTTACTGAATTGGAGATTAATCGTTCTCTGATTCAGGTCAAAATTACGATCAGAGGATGAATGAATGGATGTATGAATGGGTCCACACTATAATCGGGCGTGACGTATGGGTGTAGAAGAAGTCGAATTCTTGGTCATAGATTGCGCCATTGGAAAACAAGAACAATCGCACCCCTCAGCCTTAACGGTATAAGTCAACAACAACATATAAAAATATTAGAAAACGTTGCAAAATCTTAATTTAGCACCATAATTTAACACCATATAAAAATTTTAAAAAATCACGTGATTGGACTACACGTTTCAGGATTTCATTCAACAATAAACCTGGACTATGTATTGTCCTTTTGTGATTCAAAACTAATCCGTAGTTAATTTTACCTTAATTGACAATTTTTGTAAATTTTGTTTAATACTTTATGTTTTAAGCTGAGATTGTTTTTTTAAAAATTAATTGTTCATCAATTCGTTGAACAGCGGGGATCGTTTCCTTGTGAAAGTCAAAAATAAAGCAAGTTCAATTATAAAATAAAACGGAATAACAAATCCCTCGAAATTAAGATAAAGAGCATTTCGCTGTCGGAAAAATAAAAATGTAATTAGTTTCAATTGAATGTATGCAGTTTGTTTTAATTGAATTAGTTCCTTGATTCTCCATTGCTCTATAAAAAAATGTATAAAAACTGTTTTCTAATTGAAATAAATTAAATGTGATGCGTGGATATTAAATAAACCGAGCATGTAAATTAAATGAAAATACATTTCCCGAAGGCATAACACAATTACGTCTCATATTGAACAACTATCCAAATAGAGTTGTTTTCTTGAGTTCAGTTATTCAATAATCTTCGATGAGTGGGCAAAAATATTGATGAGTAACTGTCCCGTCATTACCCTCATCGATCTAAGACCCCCCTCTCCCAGGGTGTGGCTTTTGCTTCTAATAAGAACAAAACCACCTGCTTATAACTTTTTGAAAGCACGATCTGTTAAAAATTATCGAGAATAGACTCTATCGAGAATTAAAAATTATCCAGAATGGAACTATTTATTCCACTCTCCGTTTAAAAAAAAAAATGCTGAATTTTGATATTACTTTATGTTAATATAGCAGTCTCTTATATATGTTACGCTGAAAGTCCAAAATCAAGAAAATGTCGATTTTCACCGTTGAATATCAACAATCACATAGTCGCTTTGGTGAATGTCCGGAATATTTGTTATATCCGATTTGATATTAATTTATTCGTTGATATTATTACATTTATTTAATATTTTAATATTCGCTGAGGATAGATTAGGAGAAACATCAGTGTTCGGACAAATGTATACCGGCAAATGTATGAGTACTGGGCAAATGTATACCGGGCAGTGGCACTGAACGTTAAAAAACTTCAGTGTTGGGTATACCGGAAAAATGCATACCAGGTCAGTAGCAGTTAACTAGATCTAGTATATATTTTTATTACCACTGTTAAGAGATAATTAATTTAACTAGTCGGAAAGTTAATAGACGAAGACGAATTATTTCTATATGGCCTATAGCGTTCGCGTTCGTTGCAAATACTAACGTTGCTAGTACGAACGCAACTTAATGAAAGCTTAGTTATAAGGCTCAAACACGGTTACAAGCACTTTTAGTAGATTAAGAAATGGGTGAGCGGGCTCTGTATCAGGTAAAAAACACTTCAAACTATTGTCTATATATTACCCTAAACCAATTAGCCCAAAAACGCAATTCAGGAATTATTTTATTATTTAAATTTTTTTTTCGTATTCTAAGTTTTCTCATATTTTATAAAAAATTTTTTTTGCACATTAACTATTTGATTAGAATATGCTAAATAAAAATAAGGTATTATAAAATCTGCTGGTGTAGACAATCATTTACCCTTGTATTCTTCGACCATATTTATTTTGTTAATATAAGAAAAATCACGGTATATCATTTAGTAGCTGAATCTATGTAATCTTCCACAGAAACATAATTTAATTGAAATTACAACAAATTATAACAAATCAAATGAATTTGCTTACGTAAATAGATTTCATTTCTCATTCAGAAGTTGAATCTATTTTTACTGCTTCGGAATCGTTAAAAATTTTATAAATTTAGCGGAAACATAGTAGTATAACTGAACAGTAAAACAAGGATTCTGAAGTAATTGTAACCAAACCTTCTTCGAATTATAGAAATTTTTGGATTTTAAGGGTTCATCATTTTAATAAACTGCACTCATCTATTAAAATTTACATTTATCAACGGTTCCTAACCCTTTTATTGCCACGGCACAGTTATAATTTGTAATAATTTAGAGGAACTCAGTAGCTAACTAAACGAAATTAAATGTATCCAGGATATAGAAATAGTTTAAACAAACCCTCTTCGAATTATACCAACTTTCGGAATTCATCTTCTAAATCATCTGCTAAAATTTCTATTCATTAGTAGCTCGTAACATTTTCATTGCCTCGTGATAGTTACACTTTTTAAGAATTTAGCTGTCCTTAGCATTGCATAACTAAGCAATATTAAACATAAATTTATAATAATAAACTGGAGAAATTTTAACCAAAGCTACTTTCAATTATAACAACTTTCGGATTTCAGTGGTACGTCGTTTTAATAAAGTTCATTTACTTATTAAAATTTCTATTTATTAGTATTTCCTAAAGCTTTTTAACTGACATGAAACAGTCATGATTTTTAAGAATTGATTGAATAAAGCGATATTTAATATAACCTGGAATCTTAAGTAAATTTAGCCAATGTTTCTTTGGATTATCGCAACTTTTAGATTCTAGTGGTATATCGTATTACATTCACCGATAAACTCTAAAAAATGAAATTATTTTATTTAGTTCTTCCTATTTAAAATTGATTTTATTATGACCATTTAATAAATGTATTAATATTAAATGCACAGACTATAAAATTTTTTTATTTTCATAAAATTTACTTTACAAAACATCACAATCTATAACTTTTAACGGTTAACTTTATCAGTTAGCAAAATAACTATTTTTTGGTCACGTAAAATAGTTAATTCTCTCACGCAATGTATTAAAAATAAATTTTGCATATTATGTTTTACGTAACTCTTTTTCAAATGGTTATGAGAATGAAACAAAAGAAAATGTCAATATTTAAGAAGATATTTTAGATTTACGGCTTTCAAATATCTGGCGTGAAATAGATTCTGTCATTTCATATTCTATGTTTGTCAGTTCTTACACGTTCGTAAATGTCGAAAGTTCACAAAAGTTTGTTGTTGAAACTTGAAATAAAAATTTATTAGTTTTTTTTAGAATAAGTTTTAAACTCAAATGGAATCGAAATGTATAACTCATGTATTGTTAGTACGAGATATTTCACTTTATGAGTATAGTCCATTGAAAAGTTCTTTCCCTTTCTGTAATGGGAGCTCAACTGATATATTTAATACAGAAAATGAATTTTGAGTTTACTTATATGTTTCGACATTGGAAAATGTCTCTCAATTTTTTTCCCATATATGTTAAATGTCGTGTTATTAGCAGGATCGAAAAGTAATGTTTTTTTTTAATTCAATAATGTAATCACCCTGATTAGTAACAACTTTTGCCATTTAATGAGCTAATTTCTAATGCCCTACAGATAAAAATCAATTGTGTTTTGAGCAAAATAACTGAAAAATGCATTTTGGAGGTTATCCAATTTCTAATTTTTATTTATTTTTATTTATTTATTTATTTATTTTTTTTTTTTTGATATTTAGAAAATGTTGCAGCGATTGGAATAAATGAAATTCCGATGCCACAAAACTGGCTGAATAAGGAAGATGAAACGCTATTTCCCACTGTAATTCATTCACTTTTTACAGGGTTTGGTCTTAAAGATAAATACAAGTCAGAAAGTTTAAAATTATTGGATTTGAGTTAGTAAAACTATCCATGGCATTTGCGAACACCAAAGCATCGTAAATTTTCACAGTAGCTGCTATTTCGTAACTACAATTGTAATACACTATACAAAGTTTCTGTTATCTGTGCAGTGCGCCAAACAAACACAAAACGAAATAAAAAAACAACCGAACAGACCCCTTAAAGTGACTTCTGATTTAATAATCGGATCTTCAAGATATAGGAACAATTCTTAATGGTTTGAGGGGGCAACCTCAAATAAGCTAATTGATTAGCGCAGACGATATTTTCGGTTACGGAATTCGACACAAAACGTACTTTCTCTGAATTTTTTTTGACAGATTCTCATTTCTGACCCCCAAAATGTAGGGAGTAACCACAATCTAGGAAATATGGTCCTCATAGTTTGGTCAGGAAATCGATCTAAAGTTTGGACCCCTTAATGTTAATTTTACTTTTTGTACACTTCACCACTTCTCGAGAACTTTTTAAATGAATCAAAAATTTTTGCTCACAATTATAAAATTCGTTTAACAAAAAATATTTCCATGCAAAAAATACATTTTAGTAAATATTTATTATTTTGTTTAATAGTAGTAAAAATTTTGATTTGTAAGGTATACACCTTACATAATTTTAAAGAGTGCAATTTTACATGGTAAAATAGAAATTTTGAGCTTAATCGGTCGAATAGTTCCTGAAAATCAAATTTTAAACAGACGACTTCCTTAAAATTCGATTTCTTAGAAACTACTTGACAGATTTCACTCAAAATTTGTATTTTGCCGTGTAAAATTGCACTTTTTAAAATTACGTTAAAAAATATACACCATACAATAATTGAATTTTCCTTCTCTATTATAAAATAAAATTAGAAAAAAGGATATATATTTACTACAAATTATATTTCGTATAGAATTATATTTGGAAAAACGAATTTCACGATTATGTGCAAAATTTTTTCATTTCGTTAAAAAAGTTCTCGAGATATGGCGAAATACACAAAAAGTAAAATTAACATTAAGAACTTCTCTCCTGATTAAATATTAAGACCGTATTTCAAGGATTGTGGCTTTTTTCTATGTTTTGGAGGTCCGAATGCACCGAAAAAAAAGAGGAAATATTCAGAAAAAAGTGCGTTTTGATATCGTAACTTAAAACATCGCCTGCTCCCTTGAATTAAAATATTTTAGGTCACCTCGAACCATTAAGATTGAGTCATAGAACGTGGAGATTCGATCATTAGATCAAAAGTCATTCAGGGTGGTCCGTTTTTTTTGCACACTTTTGAGCTTGTTTTTTTTTATTAGGCTAGCTATTATGTAAAAAAATTAATAAATAAATGACATAAATAAATGAAATAAATGAATGAATAAATTAAAATAAATAAATAAATTAAACTCTAACCTTAAAATATTTTGTGACACGAATTTGATTCATTGTGCATAATGAATTTGAGTAAATAAATGTCAAATGCGAATCACACAGTAACGACATTGCTTTTTTGTTCAACAAAAAGTATGATTAATTTCATTTTAATTGTTATTATTTTAAGTTTTATCCCTCAGGAAGAATATAACTAGTCTATTTTTGTATTATGCTTGTGCTTTTTTCTCCTTTCAAATGCTAAGAATTTATCAGCTAAAGTTAAGTCACCTTTTAGTTTGCATATTATTTAAGTCATTTAATTTTATTGCTGGCGGTGTTGTAAAGTGTCCCCCCCCCAAAGAAAAAAAAAACTCACTAATTTGAATAACTTTTATCGGATCTTCACGTTCTAGGTCTCAATCTTAATGGATCGAGGGGATGACCTTAAATATGCTAATTAATAAGTGCAGACTTTATTTTAAGTTTAGAAATTAGACATAAAAACACACTTCCTCTGATTAAACATACCTTTTTTTCAACGAATTCAAATTTCTGACCCCCAAAAAGGGGGTGTCCGTAATCTGGGATGTACGGTCCCAATAGTTTTGTCAGAAGTTTGCATTGAACTGTCCAAAGTTTAGACCCTTTAATGTTAATTTTACTTTTTGCGTATTTCGCTATATCTCGAGAACTTTTAAGGCAAATTAAAAAAATTTTGAACACAATTATAAAATTCGCTTTCCCAAAGATAATTTTTGTCAAAGAATAACTTTAAAGAAACATTTATTATTTTTTAATATTTTATTTAATAATGGTCAAAACAATTTGAACTGTAAGGTATACATTTTTTTTGCATTATATTAAATATTGCAATTTTAGATGGCAAAATGCAACAGTTGAGCGAAATGGGTCAAATAGTTCCCGAAAAATTTAATCTAAAAAAAAAATCTGATATTTAAAATTAGATTTCTCAGGAACTATTCGACCGATTTTGCTCAAATTTTGTATTTTGCCTTGTAAAATTACATTCTTTAAAATGAGGCAAAAATTTGTATACCTTACAGCTCAACATTTTAACATTTATTATTAAGTAAAATAATAAAAAATAATAAATATTTCATAAAATTATTTTTTGCATGGAATTGTTTTCAGATAAATAAATTTTATTACTGTGTGTAAAAGTTTTTCAATTCGCTTAAAAAGCTCTCGTAATATAGCGAAATACGCAAAAAGTAAAATTAACGTTAAGAGAGACCGCTCTCCCAACCAAAGTATTGAGACAATATTTCCCAGATTGCAGCTATGCCCTATATTTTGTGGTTCAGAAATCCGAAAAAAGGATATGGTTATTCAGAGAAAGTGCGTTTTTGTGTCTGATTTCGTAATTTAAAATATCGTCTGTACTTATCAAATTAGCATATTTGAGGTCACCCCCTTGAGCCTCATCCGAATGAAGATCCGAATCATTAGATTGAAAGTTATTCAAGGTGGTCCGTTTTTCTTGGTGCACTGTGCAGTCACTCTATTTCGGATTTTCGACTTTCAATATTCAACTCCGTGGCCTTGTAATTGTTAACACAGCCCAGAAGACTAGGGAACTTCTAACATTGGATCCAGTTCGCCTTCGTGGTGGAGAACCCCACATTCGCTTATTTTGCCACTATGCTAAGAAAAACAACAAAAACCTTATTTGAGTAGCTGAACTATAAAAGATGCCCAAGAGGGGTCATGGAGGCTCTACATTTTTGAGATCAATAGCATCCTGCCATGGCAATATGGTCAGCTCTGAGCATCAGTTGCTTTTACTTCCTCTTAAGAAAAAAAGTTTATAATTATTTTTCTTCCTTTTTGAATAAAGAAAGGGGAGAAATGAAACTTCACTCTAAAGTATATCAAGCTTAGTTATTTCTTAAACCACCACTAATTATTTATAATACTTACTCATTAACTTTATATAATTAAGCACAGAACAAACCCTGAGTTATCATAGTGTTCCTTCAATTTCTTATATAGCGAGTGAATGCAGGAAGAAGCAAATACAGATAAATAAATAAAAATGATCAGTTAATGAAGTTGTGATTCAGTACATGAGAGTGATAAATAAATTAAAAAAAATATATAAACCTATAATTTGGTGAAAAACAGGGACAATAACATTATTTTTAAAAAGTATTTTTACTCGATTGGATTTACTTTTAATAATTAAATATTCAATATCAAAAAATGACTAGGAAAATGAAATTCTAATAACCTAAGAGAGATACATAAGATTAAGATACATACGATTTATTTCATGGTTTTTGTCTCGTAGTTTAGTCTGTTAGTACAATGGTTCGTGATGTAGTACTATTGCTAGCAGGGTTAAGTTGTAGATCTTTATCTACTGTAATAAATTGATTTCAAATTTCACAGCAACTATAGCATAAGTGGTTTAATTTTGATGGATTAGATGAAATTAGATTATAATCCTGTTACCTTTCTTTCAAAAACTTTAATTTCTCAATAACATGGCAATATTTGCTGCGTTCTATGTATTTAAGTATTACTACAATTATTATTTTGCCAGAACTTATATTACTGTTTTTTTTAAATCCTATCAACACTTTCTCGAACAATTAGTGAAAACAATATTTCTAAAATTCTTTTTTAATATCTTACACTCATCAATATCTGTAAACGATTTTCAAACATCGTTTGGCCAATAACTCTATTGTTATCTTATATCTGTAAATAATTGTCAATAATGATATATCCAATAATTCTATTGTTATCTCATCAATACCTGTAGTATGAGTGTCAATAAGCAGGTAACCAGTAATTCTATTGATATCTTATCAATATCTGTCGATGCTTGTCAATAGTAATATATGATAATAATATATTATTGTCAATAATTTTGCCATTGTTAATAATTGCAACAGCAGAAGTATTTAAATTGTTTTTACACTAGAGTTGTTAAAAAGTGATTAGCTTTTTTTTTCAAAGCGCGAATGGACAAAAAATTGCTTTCCGATGATTACCATTAGTTAGATGTAGTTGGAGGAAAGGCAATATCCTTGAGATGATGAATAACACTAGTGTAAAAAGATTAATCATAGTAGGAAATTATCACTATCAATTCTTCTAATCATTCTATTGTTTAAAATATGAAGATAAGCAAATATAGTGAAGAAGCAAATCTGGTAAACATTGAAATGTTTTATTTTTAAAAAATATGGAGTTCCAAAGTAAAGATTATTTAATTTTTAATATAAATATACACTATCAAATTATAAATTTGAAAAATGTCCCGGATGGTGTGGGTGTCGCGCTAACCCCCAGAGGATACTCCCGTCCACCAAGAAAACAAAAATGTCATGTATACGCTAAAATATTTTTCACCTAGGTAAGTTAGGGAAGTCGTGGCGGATCAGGAGATAGAGCGTTCGCATCCCAATGAGATGAGCTGGTTTTGAATCCCAGCAATGGCAGGTTGATACGAATTCCGCACCCGACTCGCACCGACCACAGTGCTGACGTTGGTTAGAGCCCCCTTGTCATCACACTAACTGGGAGAGGCTTTCTTGGTTTTCCTTTCCATGTAACGCAAATTCGGGTTAATTCCATCAAAAAGTTCTCCACGAAGGCAGATTTCTTCAACTATTTGATCTAGGAGTTTCCTTGTTTTCTGGATTGGATTTAGAATTACAAGGCTATGGAGTAGGACATTGATAGTTGTAAACTCAACGACAGTACAACGACGGTTATAAAATAAAAATAAAAAGGAAAGTTAAGGAATCCATGTATTAACTATTAATTAATTTTATTCATTGCCAAAGCTCTTTTTCTTAGAATCAAGCATTCAAATCTGTTGGCGGAAAAAAATGTGAGAATTAATAACGAATTTTAATGAATTCAAAACATTTGCACCCATGAAACGGTTTTTAAATTATGTGCTAATGTGTTAGGCAAATGTAAAGTGAATCCCTAAAAATAGATTTTAATTTTCATTCAATTCAAGGTTGTGGTATTAAATTATAACTGATAATATTAATGATTTTTATTTACTGAGAAAATGATTAAATAAGATAATAACCTACTTTTTAAATCTTAGGAAACAGGTTATGCATATTTTAGCATGACGTTATTCTGTAAAACTTTTCTTTATAATATCATGGGTAAAGCAATTAAATTTAAAACTTTTAATATCTAGTTATGTGATGTAAGTCATTCCTTAGGTGGGCATCGGAAAAAAAAATCTAGTTATGTATATATTGTTTTATGATAAACTTTGTTAGTTGTGATACCTTTGAAATGCTATAACTGTATAACATTATAACATAACTGATCGTATGGATAAACCTAATTGTAAGTATTAAAATTAAACAATTCTTGAAATAAGGCAAAGCATCAATTTTGAACATTAATTTATTCGAAACAAATGCTGCTTTGTAAAGCATAAGAAATATGAGAGAAATGCTTTTATAAAAATAAGGAAATAAAAATAACGCATAACGTTTGTGATTATTTTGTTGTAATGATTATAAAAATATTAAATTATTTTACGATTCACATTTTCTAAAAAGTTTTATGCCTATTGTCATTGCTCTGCCATCGCTTCTCCATCTCATCTTTTGGATTGCATTGGTGCCTCTGTGAGGCAACTGATGAGTGATGGAGAGACTGTCTATGACTTGCTGATGCGACGTGATCTTCTGGACTTGGTCTAGGGCTCTAGACCAAGGGGATAAGCAACAACAACAACATTTTCTTACTTTAGCTATATTATACTATTAACTTTCAATTTTAAATATATATGTTAAAATTTCGCAAAGAAATTTCTTTTAAAAAAAATGAAAAAATATTTTAAAAATGTTTCTTAAAAATTAATAAAGTCCCGTACCTTTTTCGAAATTTAAACTTTCGCTGTAATGCTCTATTAATTTTTTAATTTAAAATAACGTTGAGACGTTATTGAAATTAAAAAAAAAAATTCTTTTTAAAGTCTTGCATCCTTTTCCAAGTTTGAAGCTTCCCGTCAAATCCATTTTGACTTTGAACCAAGCATACTTAAAATATTAATTGGTATTTAACCTACCTATAAAATGATTATTGTGTTAATGGAGTGTCTTTATGATTGATCGTCAAATAAAAGCAGATGTGTTGTATTTAATTGCAGCGAAGATGACAAACAAGTTCCGTTCGATCAATAAGGAACTAATCAATCTAATTATAAAATAAAAATGTTTAATTCCATTCTAAAATTAACTCTAACCGTCTGGGATTGTGACAAAAGCGCAATCACCTTCAGAAGTAATCTTGCCGAAGGTAATATCTAACTAGTATACATGAAATTCTTTCGTTAACAAAGACAGTTTCGAGTATTCTCTTTGGACAAAAGAAAACATTACGATACGATTTTTAATAAACAACGTAAATCGAGATACCTTTGGCGGTCATTTATATATGTATACGATATATGTATACGAGTACATGTATATGTATACGAGTGCTATTTATCTTGCATTTTTTAAAATTAAATATCAGTTTAAAATTCGGTTTCCTTAATGTTTCATAGTGATAGTAATAAGTTGAGTTATGTTTTTTGGAACATTGCTGAAATCAATAGCGCTTAAATTTTATTTTATTTATGACCGGCTCAGTTTAGAATTTTTTTCTCTCTCACGGATAGTGTGGTTTTTCTAGTTTTGGCTTCTCACCTCTATTTTTCTATTTTTCGTTGGCACCATTACGCTTTTACTTCAAATCACTCTATTTTCTACTCATTGAAGTCTGGCAAGTCTTGAAAATGGGCACCTGTTTTTGAGCGCTTTAAACATGTGAATTGTTATTTCCTATTTATATATTTTTAAAACGAATAGAGTTTTTAGTTCGTTAACTAAAGAGTAGTTTCTTATTTCTTCGCTTTTGACTAAGATTCTTATGTTTACATAATACTCTGAATATATTTCACAGCATATTTAAAAAAAAAATAGAACATTTTAAAAATAATGTTTCTGGTTTGTTCTAGCATTTAAATAGCATTTTTCAATCGTTTCATTTAATTATTTTCTTTACAGAGTTTTGTTCAGTTTTTACAGAGTATTTAATCAATTTAGGCAGCATAAAATGTGCATACTTTTTAAGTTATGATGTTGAGAAAAATATTTTTTACTGTTTAAAAAACTGGCATGCGCATTTTTTAAAAAATAATTGCAAAATTGTTCAAAAAATCACTTTTTTTTCTTTCTACATTTTTTTTATTTATTAGCTACTTACTAGCTCTCCTTCTCGGGTTTTTATGTTTATCTTTTTAATATTAACAAAGCTTTCCATAGAAAAAATATTGAATTTATATACATTTTTTAAGAGGAATAAGCTTATATCAACACAACAAAAATATTATGGTTTCCTTGGCAACATATTGTTTAAACAGGCCAATAAAAAGGCGCGATACAGTATTTAACAATACTCCATAAAAGAGAGGAAAAAAAAAAGCAGAATGAAAGGTTTTGTGATTTTGATCAATATGCGTGACTGAGGGCGGATAAAAAAGAGAGAGGAATATGTATAGATATATAATGCTCGATACGGTTAAATTCTTAAGTCTCGAAATAAGGCATGGAGGAATTAGAAAACTTAAAATAATAACTTTGTTCAGGTTGTTTTTAGTCACCATAGAGATCTTTTATCTGTTTAAGTTTCACCTTTTAAGGGTAATCTCTAAGATTTTCCACTTTATACCTGCATAGCATGTTTTTAGATGTATAATGAACAGGTGATAGTGCATTAGAATTAGGCTTAGCTTTCATAAATGTCGTCAATGGTTTCGAAATTTTTATACGCCTACAAGAGAGAAACACGAGGTTCGGGAACAGAATTTTTAAATGTTCAAATTTACAAAAAAGAAGCCTATTTTTACATAAGTAATTAAAAATTTTACAGAATTTGATTTTAAAATTATTTAATATTTCTACTCCTGAAGATAGAAAGCTAAATATTTTTCTGGTCTGCAGTTGGAAAACACATAAAAATATTTTTCAGACTTTCTTTAAAAATTTTTTTTTCGGTAATATTTTTTTTTACTTTATTCAATTTAATTCTTTATTCAATTCCATTTTTTTTATAAATAAGTAATCCATTTAGTTTGAGAAATTTTTTTGTACATTTAATAATAAATTAAACTTTAGGGAAATTAAATTAATTAAACTGAAAATCGACAGAAAAGTTTAAATAAATAAATAAAATTAAGACAGTGTTAAAATACGAATAAAAAAAAACTTTATTCCTCTTATGCCTCACTAAGCAATCTAACCAAAATTATGACAAAAAAAATGCGCTTAAGAACAATAAAAAAATAGTTATTGGAAAAGCTGTGTTGACATTTTAGTAAACAAAACAATACACTTTAACGAAAAAAAAGAAGAAAAAAGAAATCTGAAGAGTTCATTAAAGTTATTTTGCTAACGACACTTGGTAAATTGTTATAAATATTTATTAAAATTAAGAGGCAGTTATTAGAAAAGCTGTGTTGCCATTTTACTATAGAAAAATTCTTTTTAACCAAAAAAAGACATTTAGAAGATTTTTTTTAAAATTATTTGTTTGGAAACTTCATCCCGGAAACGTCGTAGTATATATTTTTTGAAATAAAATATAATTTCTTTTTGGTAATTTTTTGTTTATAAATGTCTATATATTTATTATTTAATATCAGTGTATGCATATGGGTTACATGAACGTACCTATTTGGTTTGAGATATAAATGAGAAACATATTTAAGAGATGTTTTATCTTTTTTATTGCAAAATTTGAAAGCATATCTATTTAGGATTATTGTGCAAAAACATCAAGTCGATTTGATGAAAACTGATGAGCAACTTCAATCGTCCAAAGTTTTATTTTAAATAATAATAATTTTTTTTTTTATTATTTTATCTTTCATTATATTCATTTAAGTGTTTTGTTATTTAATTTTATAAATATTATCGCGAAAATAGTTTTGAATGAAAATGCATATTGAAAAATGCCTTATACTTCTAAGCATACAATTTATCTAGTTTTGTTTCTTTATTCTCCGAAATATTCTCTTTAGTTCTTATTCTTAGTTTTTCTTTTTGACTCAAATTCGTTTTTCTCACTCGCGATCAGAAAAACAACTTTTAGAGAGAAAAATCAATGCTGAAAGGTTGCAGAGTCATCGTTTTGTAAATAATTTCACAAAATCTATTAATAATGTAAATATTTTACAAAATGTAAATTTTTTACTGTAGCAGCAGTATATATACTGTAGTATATGCTGCACTAAAGAAAGCTGCACAAAAGTGATGGTTTGGAAAAAATCCCTGAGATTGATCGGTAGACGTGGCATCACGATTTTTCTAATTTTTTAAAATTAGGCAATAGTTTTTTTTTTTATCATAGATGAATAATTTTCTAACTAATTTTAGCTCCTGTAATTTTTTTTTGGTGTTAGAAGTTGTCCCAGCAAATAATTTTAAATCACTTTCATTTCGTTCTCAATCGTTTGAAAGAGGTGACATATTCCAGTTATTATAACCCATCAAATTTTTACTTTAGTAAACAAAAAAAAGTTGGCCATACTAAGAGCCTCACTTTCAGTGGACAAATTAAACTTTTTCCATCTTGTAAAAGGTGCAACTCCAGCGCGAGGCTAGTCCTCACCATCTACTTGATTGCCTGGATTTCACCATGGAAGAGGTTCTTGAGAGACCTCTCCTTTCCTTGATTTTTTGAAGACTCACGGCCTCATGGATCTGGTATAGCTCCGCTATCCCAGCTGGGGATTGGAGACAACAAAATTTTAGTACATAAATATAATACTTCAATAAAAAATAAAATTTATTATTTTAATAATTAAAGATATCATCGAAACATGTCATCGAAACATGTCCCAGAAAATAAACTTCATCATATGTATTGCATTGATTTCAAACTTGGATAGAGAATACATCTCAAACTTGATGAACTTTACAAGCTGGAATATCTCAATCAAACATCGACGAAGATAAGAAAGTACTAAATTGAATTTCTCACAATATTACTACCCATTTTAAAATAAGAATTCCAGCTTTTATAGTCCATCAAAAGTTTTGTAGCAAAATATATAATATTTCAACAAAAATAAAAAATTATCATTTTTATTATTAAAGATATCATCAAAACATGTCCCGAAAATAAACTTCATCATACGTATTGCATTGATTTCAAACTTGGATAGAGAATATATCTCAAACTTGATGAACTTTACAAGCTGGAATATTTCAATCAAACACCGAGATAGATAAGAAAGTACTAAATTGAATTTCTCGCAATATTACTATTTATTTTAAAATAAGAATTTTGCTATTTTGTATAGCAAATAGCTCGTTGAATTTTCCAGTATAGGGCTTTAGGAATATTTTCTAAATGTGGTACTTTTACGAGATTTAAAATTTTTTGACTGTACCTTTTTCATATAATATTTGTCTGAGATACAATATTTATTACATGCATATAATATTTCGAATGTGCAAGACTGTCAGTCGGTAATTTTGGAAGTAAGTGGCCAAAATGTTAGGGGGACCGGAAAGTAATGTCCTTTCGGTGCATTAAATATTCGTTAGTCTTAAAAACCAATCCATTTTTTTTCCAATCCGGTTTTGAAAGGTTGTTGCTAACGAGGGTGAATACATTATTGATTAAAAATGAAATCTCGATAACAAATATCAAATGTACCGACACGACCAGTCCACCTAATATAAGCATAGTTAACTCATACATAAAATATTCTAAAGTACATAAACTGTAAGTAATTGTTGTTGTCGTGGGCCATAAAGGCAGAGTGCGATTGTTCTTGTCTTCCAGTGGCGACATCTATGGCCAATGATTCGACTTTTGCTACACCCATACGTCACACCCACTTATAGAGCGGACCCACTCATTCATCCACAGATCGTAATTTTGACCTAACAGAAAACAATCAATCTCCACTTCAGTACCCCAGAGGTATAATTTGTTATTGGAACATGGAGGACTTTGTGACCCGACGTGCGTTCTGCCAAACGTAACAACAGCGCCTTGCTAACCAGGCTATCCCAGCCAACTTTAAGGTATTAGTGATAATCTATAAGATTTAATGCATTATTAATGTAAATTAAAATACAAGTAAAGAAAAATACAAGTAAAGGAAAATGCATTATGCGCGTGAAGGTATCGTGCATTTTTTATCAAGTGTTCTGAAAATGTCCGGTGGTTGAGTGGTAGCGCTTCGCTCTCCCGTGAACACAGGTCCTAGGTTCGATCCTCGGGCCGAGCAAGGTTGACTCAGCCTTTCATCCCATCAGTGGGTCCATAAATGAGAACCAAGCATGCTTGGGAACTAAACACTGGGGGTTCCGCGTTCGGCTGACCACCTGACCGGAACATCTGTTCCTGCATCCCAAAGACCAAGGTTAAGAAAACTGAGATGGCACAGTAGGCTTAGGCCCTCTATGGGCTGTCGCGCCTCTGAGTTAGTTTAGTTAGTTATGAAAGTGAGCTTGCCGCTTATTTCCCAACTTTTCAAATTGTGGAATAAAGTTTGAAGTAGCTACTGACATTACTTTTTTGAAATTTATTTTTAGGTAATACTTCCTCCAATTTCCTCTTTAGAAAAGCAGTGGAGAACGCATTGGTATAAATTAGCAAATTAATTAGTACAAGATACTCATCTGTTTTTGTACTCTTATCTCTGTTTTTGTACTCTTATCGAAAAAAGCTGTTCAAATATATTTAAAACTTTTATCGGAAAATGCAGCAAAATTAATGGTGTCAGTAATAAAATTTTTTAAATAAAAAATGAAGGAAAAAAAAATGTTGAATCTTCTACATTGATATTTATATTAGCTGCATATATGTATTTATAAGTAAACTAAAAGATGATGAGGAATTGTTATAAAAGATATAGTTACGAGATAGGCGAACACTCGATTTGTTGCTGATAGTGAAAAAAAAATGGGAGAAAGAAAAGTCAAGCTACAATGGGTAATATCGATTTTAATGAGCAGTTAATATTCAATCTTTTTTAAGGCATAAAGCATTTGCAAGTTTAGAATAAGGAAAAGCCGATTTACCACTCCACCAGCTAGGAATGTTATATCATAACAATGTCTGTCTCTTTTAGAGCGAGAGCCTGTGACAAAAAATTTCTATTTGAATTGCTAAGCAACTTATTTTAAGTTATCGATCAGGAACTGAAAGAGCGTGTTTACTTAATATAATCAGCTTTAAGAGGGAAATGTTTTGAAATTTTATCCAGCTTTAATTCACTTTTCTTAAACTAACACAGAAATTTAGAATGACTTTGACCATTTTATAGAGTAAATCCTGTAAAGATTACTTTCATCAAAAAAACATGGGTTTCTCTGTGCAAATTTGTAAAGCTAGTACCTATGTCATTTTTTGCAACTTTGAAATTTAATCAAGTTGGACTGAACTAATTTAGATAATTAGTTTGGACCAACTTGATTTAACTTAATTTAGTTGGACTAATTGGATATTGACTATAAATTTAGTGTGGTTGGTGATAAAGAAATCGTAATTACGGTATTATCAATAACCACAATAATTGTGAAATAATAGCTCATTTTATTTTCGAACAAATTTATAAAAGTATAACAAATTTGGCTGCTGCTTCATTTTTTAAAAGGAGGCAAAAACAGCTAGATGTATATGACATGTAACATAATAAACAATAATTAAATCCGAAGCTTAAAGAAAAATGTTCGGAGGTTGCTTGAAAATATGCATGTTCTAATGATGCCAAAGGGCGATGCTTTAAATACTGGTGTCTCGAGTTGGCAGATAATTTTGAATTTTAAAGGGAATTTTTAGCCAAAAATAGAAAGATTAAAATACAACTAGTGTAAATGGAAAAAAATTGCAAATGGAAATGGGTAAGGTCTTTCCGTAAGGAGTGTGGTTGAGAGTACTAAAACATGCATTTTTGTACAGGAATATAGGGTCTAAACAATACCTGCTTGAAGAGCGAAGTCCTCAGCATGGGTTACCATAAAGAAGAAATTTGACCCTTTAGTAGTCCAGACATAATAACATCTTTCGTATTTTCCTTTACTGCTCATCTTAGTAGTTTGAACGCAATGTTATCTTAGTAGTACGAATGTAATCTAATTTTTCCCCCACTGCGCAGTTTATGTTCGTAACGTCATGCTACTAAATTGATCCGCGTTGAGGCTTTCGATCTTCTAGGAGGTACTGGTGTAAAGTGACATGTTAAGGTTAAATCGCAAAAGAAAAAAGAAGATGAGGAAGAAAAGATGTGTACATAAAATCAAGTTATTTTGCAGAAATTCAGTATTCACAATAAATGTGCAAAATTGCGATCAATAACAATTCAAGTGTCGTTATAGCGTCGTAGCAGGAATTGGCGTCCAAGTTGAAAAATATTTCTTTAATTTTTGCTGTTTTTCAAAGCAATTAGCTTTAAAATGCAGAAAAGCTTCAATATCTATTTAAATAATTTTCGATACAAGTTTACAATTGCACTTCTTCTGGAAGAACAACATAATACTATCAGAATTTTAATCCATTAGTTCGCTTACATTATTCCTGATTGGTCTTATTCTTTGGTTATTTATGATGTTCACTTTTTTGGAGCATTGTACGTTAAAAAAAGTTCGTTCCAAAATTATTAGAAATACAAAACCTCGTATTACTTCTATAATTTTTGCATCTTTTCAAAGCAATTTAATTTTAAATTGCAGAAAAGCTTAAATATCGATTTTAATAGTTTTCTTTAAAAGTTTACAAACGCAATTCCTCTGAAAGAGTAACATAATACTATTAGATTATGAATAAATTAATCAACCTCCATTATTCCTGATTGGTCTTATTCTTTGAATCTTTTTGGTGTTCACATTTTTGGTGCATTGTACGTTGAAAAAATGTTCTAAAATTATTAGAAATACAAAATTTCGTATTTTTCTATAATTTTTGCATTTCTTCAAAGCAATTTAATTTTAAATTGCGGAAAAACTTAAATTTCGATTTTAATAATTTTCTTTAAAAGTTTACAAACGCAATTCCTCTGAAAGAGTAACATAATACTATTAGATTTTGAATAAATTAGTCAGCCTCCATTATTCCTGATTGGTCTTATTCCTTGAATCTTTATGGTGTTCACATTTTTGGTGCATTGTACGTTAAAAAAAGTTCGTTCTAAAATTATTAGAAATACAAAATCTCGTATTTTTTCTATAATTTTTGCATTTTTTCAAAGAAATTTAATTTTAAATTGCGGAAAAACTTAAATTTCGATTTTAATAATTTTCTTTAAAAGTTTACAAACGCAATTCCTCTGAAAGAGTAACATAATACTATTAGATTTTGAATAGATTAGTCAGTCTCCATTATTCCTGATTGGTCTTATTCTTTGAATCTTTATGGTGTTCACCTTTTTGGTGCATTGTACGTTAAAAAATTGTTCTAAAATTATTAGAAATGCAAAATCTCGTATTTTTTCTATAATTTTTGCATTTTTTCAAAGCAATTTAATTTTAAATTGCAGAAAAACTTAAATATCGATTTTAATAATTTCCTGTAAAAGCTTACAAACGCAATTCTTCTGAAAGAACAACATAATACTAATATATTTTTCATCGATTAGTCAGCCTCCATTATTCCTGATTGGTCTTATTCTTTGGATATTTATGGTGTTCACATTTTTGGTGCATTGTACGTTTAAAAAAAGTTCTAAAATTATTAGAAATACAAAACTCGCATTTTTTCTACAATTTTTGCATCTTTTCAAAGCAATTTAATTTTAAATTGCGGAAAAACTTAAATATCGATTTTAATAATTTCCTGTAAAAGCTTATAAACGCAATTCCTCTGAAAGAGTAACATAATACTATTAGATTTTGAATAGATTAGTCAGTCACCATTATTCCTGATTGGTCTTATTCTTTGGATCTTTATGGTGTTCACATTTTTGGTGCATTGTACGTTAAAAAAATTTTTTGAAATTATTAGAAATACAAAACTAGAATTTTTTCTATAATTTTTGCATGTTTTCAAAGCAATTTAATTTTAAATTGCAGAAAAGCTTAAATATCGATTTTAATAATTTTCTTTGAAAGTTTAGAAACGCAATTCTTCTGGAAGAATAACATAATACTATCAGATTTTTAATCGATTATTTCGTCTCCATTATTCCTGATTGGTCTTATCCTTTAGTCTCTTCTTCAACCGTGTTCATTACCCGTGATGCACAGAGCAAGACGCTAAAGAAAGAATAACTTTTGTTGCAGGAAGGAAAAATAGTAATCACTTAAAGTATTCGATTTCCAAAGCTACTAATGTGTATGAGAAGTTTGGCTGGCTTTCTTTATCTTTATATTTCATTAGAACTTTTCTCCCAAATGTATATTAGAATTATATCTTAACGTTAACTTTCAGTGAAACTAAATAGTCTACTGTATATTTGTTTTAACCAGGTGTAGTGTTACGACAATTAAAAAGGTTATCGGAAAGTGAATGATAATAAACTTTGAACACTTAGAATAATTTTGTAAGTAATTAGTAAGTAAGTAGTTTATAAATTTTGCAAGTAATAATAGTCCTGAAATATTTATAGTTTAAATTGGTAGTAGGATCGTATCCAGCTGTCGGAAAAACTACATTATTTTTGTAGTTTACTACTTTGTTGCAAATGTAGTTAACTACAACTACTATTATTTCTTTTATGCGTACGACTACAAAATAAAATTAATAGTTGGATTAATAGTAACTATAATTGGATTAGTTGGTATAATTGGTAACTATAATTGGATTAATAGTAACTACTTCATTACTTTAAGGAGACGAGTTTAGGTGTAATTTACACCCATATTCAAAATGGTTTTGAATAAGAAATTGGCTTACATTAAGATTAAATAAAAGGGAATAATTAAAAAAATTTTTTTTAATGTTTGCACTAACCAGTTTGTTATTCCAGAATTTTCATTTTTTTCGAATTTGTTCATTTAGCCTTCAATTTTCCATGCCTTTTTTGGCCGAATGTTTACGTTAAGAAATGCGGAATTATAAAATACTTGCAATTTTTTAATAGTTTAATGCTCTTTTATTTCCTCTAAGAAATTAAGAACATAGAACATCAATTCCTTCCTAAATAACATCAATCAGCAATGGCTAGTTTAAA
Organism: Parasteatoda tepidariorum; assembly: GCF_043381705.1. Taxonomy (NCBI): domain Eukaryota; kingdom Metazoa; phylum Arthropoda; class Arachnida; order Araneae; family Theridiidae; genus Parasteatoda; species Parasteatoda tepidariorum. The sequence continues at coordinate 71,970,126 of NC_092207.1, forward strand.
TATTAGTTTTATGTAATTTTAGATACGTAATTTCTGTTACCCGCTCAGCTACAGCGTCAATTTTCAATGCATCCATTGACGAACCCACGAAGATTATTTGCACCGATCAAATTCGAAAAATTAGTCGCATTAGAACCGTGTTGCTTTATGAAACTAACGATATTATACTACTGAAGTAGCTGAATTACATTACTTTTTAAAACAAGTACCACTGACTGATCGTGGCCACTAATCGTATTAATAGTTGGAAGCAGTTTAATTCTGATAGCATTTTGATGCTAATAAAAAAAAACTAACAGAAAAAACAAGCTTCAAAAGCAGAGATTAGTGGGAAAAGGTTTTAAGGGACCGTCCATATTTTTGACAATGCTAAACTATGACACGATTACTTAAACAAATTATGACACGATTACTTAAATAAAGGATTAAAAGTTATCGTGCCATATGAGCAGTCCATAAGTGATGCCGCTCTAATTTTTAACATTTTGACCCCCTCCTCTTATTTGTTAGAAAGTTTCACATATCACCTTACCCTTGCTGTGACTAAACACGCGTTAAAGATCATATTTAAAATTTTATTTTTAAGCTTAAGTGGTGCGTTTTAATGACATTAGTGAATACAACAACAATGGTGAGATGTGTACAGTGAGTAAAATAAAAAATGAACCACCCTGAATAAATTTTTATCCTAATGTGTGATCGGATTTCATCACGTTCTAGGACTCAATCTTAATGACTCGAGAATGTGACCAGAATTAATAAGTGCAGACTATATTTTAAGATACGAAATCAGACACAAGAGCGTAATTTCTTAGAATACATACCTTTTCTTCGGCGGATTCGGATTTCTAACCCCAATTATATTGGGGATAGTCGCAATCTCAGAAATATGGTTCCAATAGTTTGATCAGTAAGGCGCGCAATTGATTGGTCTAGTAAAAAAAGTTAGATACTTAAAATGCGATTTCTCAGGAACTATTCGATCGATTTTGCTCAAGTTTTGTGGTTTGCCTTGTAAAATTATATTCTTTAAAAAAATGCAAACATTTGTACACTTCACTGTTCAAAATTTTTTCGACCATTCTTGAGTAAAATAATAAAAAATAATGACCAAAAATTTTTTTTCGCATGGAATTATGGTTGAATAAGCACATTTTATAATTGTGCGCAAAAAATTTCCGATTCGCTTGAAAAGTTATGGAGATATAGCGAAATATGCACAAGTTAAAACTATTATTAAGGGATTCAAACTTTGGACAGCTTTCTTGACCAAACTATGGGGACCATATTTCCCAGATTGCGGCTGCTCCCTATGTTTTGAGGGTCAAAAATTCGAATTCATTAAAAAAATTTATAATTATTCAGAGAAACTACGTTTTTGTGTCTAATTTTGCAACCTGAACAGAGGTTTTACCACAAGATAAAATTTATTACAGGCTATATTCTCAATGCACAAAAAGCCTTAATTTCATGTTTTGTAAGGTATTTGAGGAAGCTTCATACAAAACTGTTGTTTTAATATCGAAGTAAAGAAGTCCTCAGTCATTTTCTTTTGAAAAAAAACCTTAATACACACTATATTATTTTTAAGAATTTTGGTAGGGCCTGGCCCTTGCCTTTCCCCTTTAGCCTGGCTTCGTTTTTGAGCCGAGACACTAAATGTCATTTTAGTGAATTTAAGTAACTTAACTTTATGTTCATGTAAGTTTCCCTTTTTTTTTCGTTTCTTCTCTGTATTTATATATGCTTATGTATATGATACTGTAAATGACCAAAATTGGTTGTTTTTGACAATCACATAGTCGCTTTGGTAAATGTTCGAAATATATATACTAGGTCTAGTCAAGTGCCACTGTCCGGTACTCCGAACACTAATGTTTCTCCTTATCTATCCATAGCAGTTATTAAAATATCGAATGTAATAATATTAACGAATAAATTAATATCAAATCGGATACAACAAATATTTCGGACATTAGCCAGAGCGACTATGTGATTGTTGACATTCACCGGTGAAAGTGGATTTTCTCTCGATTTCTGTCATTCACAGGAACTTGCACGTTGTCTTCTATGCACGTAGGTTTTTAAAATGGTCGATGCATATAATCTACATAGTACAACGATGAATGTATTAAAAACATGCAATTTAAGGGTACATAAATTTAGCCTTAGCCCCTTAGAAGGAAGTTTTTAACAATACTTGTAGATCACAGCAGGTTACATTTACGCAATGTTACACTTGATCCTTTTTTAAAGGGCATTAAGGGTCCCTCTCAGCAGGGAAAGAAAGATATTCTTAAGTGGATTAAATGACATAAGTATACTTTTGTTTGCTTTTTCTTATTGAAATGTTACTTAATTTTATCTCAAGTATTTAAAAAACTTTTTAAAAACTTGCATAAAATTCTTTAACGGATGTAATTGAATTTCATTGTTCTGAATATTTTTTAAAACTTTCTCATAACTGTTATGAAAAAGCTTTAAAGCACATCAACCTTAAAAAATTTGGTAACAGGGATTAATTAAACACATTTCAATAAATAAAAGGAAATGAAAGTATTCAAAACATTAACTAGCTGAGGGAATTGTGTTAATCTAATTATTCGTAGATTTACATGGATGTAGACAAATTTTATATCCGAATTACTTGTGCTTCTATGATTTGTATCTACTGCTGGTGCAATGAAGATAAAACTGAAAAATCTATTTCAATTAATTATTCACACACAAAATTTCGGCATATGAACTATTTTTCTCCAAATTTTTAGATTTTTCCTCCTTATGTGTGCAAACGCATAAGCATCTCAATCACCAGCCCGATATGTATGGTGTTTTTTCGATCAAAAAATAAACCTAGTTACTAATACCCATCTGATATGTGAGAGGAGATAAAGGTGTTTTGCAACTAAGTTCAGTAATTTTTTTTCTTCAGATTACTCAGTTTTAGTAAAACCGTAATGTCTCCATATTTAATAAATTAAGGGGCTTTTTAATTAAAACGTTTATAAAATGTAAAATAAAGTTGAAACAATTGTCATTTTGCATTAAAAAGACTAGAACTTATACGTAGAATGAAACTATAAACTAAAAGCACAACTTTAAAGCAAACTTATTTTTCACCCTCTTAAGTAATCAAAACAGAGTTGCCAAAAAATTAAGTTTCGAGAAGTTCCAAAATTTTATATCGACTCTTCCGATATTGCTTATTTAAGATGGAAAAGTAAAAAAATAAATGCCTAACTCTTCCGCACTAGCTTTCTGAAAGTTTTACTACACACTTCGCCATTCTATAGTTTCACTATTTTCAATTTAATTTACATAAGAGAACGTTCGAATTGAGCGGCGGTTAAAACTTACGCTGTAATTTAAAGTGAATTCTCAAGCTTGAGAATGCCAAATTAAATTTCTTAGAGTTGTTTTTTGCGAATGCCTCAACGGTTTTAAAACTTTATATTGCTTCAATATCTTGAACTTATTCAGATGCAGCCGCGAGTTATTATATCGAATATAAATATGGAAAGTTAAAACGGAGAGTAAGGTGCGAGTATATTCTTTAAATTAGGATGCAATTTTCTAATTTTTAACAAGAATTTCAATACAGACAATTTCAATTCACTTTAGCCCAGGCGTACATTTTAGTATAAATATTTGTATTTATGTTTTGGACTTTAAAATTTCCTAAACTTATTTAACATGAGATAGACATTAATAAAAATTGCAGAATAAAAATTCTACTGTACTGTTTAAATAGAGTTTTGATTCTACTGGACATTAAGGGACGCATGTGACCTTAACTCAACTTAACCTATTTTTGAACTAATTTAATGTCACTATTAAAAGAATAAATTAAAAGCTGGCCTAAGAATTTTGTTTAGGAATTTAAAACCTAGTATAAAAAAAGGAGTTCAAATTTATGTAACATTTCAAAATAAAATTTTGGATTTTACTGATAGCTTATTATTTTTTTTAATACCCGTAAATTGAACGTGCTTTTGATGCATAAATACAGTAACTTTTAAAATTAAGGACTACACGAGCAGACTAATAATTTCTTGATTTTATAAACTCATACCTTCAGGTTAACGCGTAACTCTTTCAGGTTATGATAATTTCTAGAAAAGTAGAGAACGAGACATTATGCCTTTAAGATAAAAATAGGCTGTTATTGTGCTAGTCGAATGCATTCCAGTCAGAGGAATTGTCAATTGATTTGCGCAAATAATTTGTAATGATGTGTTCAAAGTCGTACATTGAATATTGTGAACTTATACATTACTCTTAATAAGCCACACATTGAAAGTACAAAGTATAAACATTTATTTTTTCACACAATAAGGCAAATACAAACTGTAAATTTTAAAGGCATCAAATTAAAACTCTGGAGTTCAAAATACTGTACAAGTTGTATAAATGTTTATGGTCCCCCAAAACATTACAATTTGACACCAGAGAACAGAAGTATTGCGACACTTCTACATTAAAAATGGAATTCTCCTAAAATCTTTGGAACACAAGTAGTAAAAGGTTAAAAACTATTGTTATTAAAATTTTACAACTAAACTGCATAGCAATGTAGCAGCGCAAAACTTGTTCCGCGTTGTTCAAATCTGCCTCTAAAGACCGATGTGGACATCTACAAATTTACGTTCTTGCGGGCGTTTCTCTAGGTGCAACAAAATCGTAGTTTTGTTACAATGGAATTTTAAAATTTAAATATTCAATAAATTACATAAAACTAGATACTTGCACTTGACTGGAATTTTGTGCTTTGTGTTGCTTCAAGCAACTTCATTGCATGAACCCTTTCAAAATAAATATGGGTTTGCACTTGGCAAAAGTCGCCAATTCCACGATTATTGCTTTGTTCAGAAACAGCGCAGGATATTATCAAGTCGGGGGGATATTCACATACACAAATGAAGATTAAATAATTATGTTCAAGTGTAAAAGTTAACACAATGACATTAAGGCACTGTAACTGAGCAATCTCGTGCTAAGTCTTTTGGCGAGGATTCAGACTTAAAATTTATCCATGGCGATCAAAAGTTTTTTTTTTTGTTCACTCTAAAGGGCTAATCATTTTCAGTTGATGCTGTTGTCGTCCTGTGCACAACACCATTTGAATGTCCATTTGATGTGACGCCATTTGTGTAAGGTTCAGAAGGCACGTGGTGGCCATTTTGTACGGATGATCCATTTTTGATCACTCCATTCGTACCATTGTGTTTAGAAACTCCGTTACCATTTGCATGTCCGTTGGCTATTCCATTTGATTTTGATTTACCATTGGTGTAAGCAGAGCCATTTAGGGACGCTTTTCTAGCTCGTTTGATCTTGAGGTAGGTGTTCTTGTAGAAGTCTGCGAAAAGGAACCAGAAGAGGACAGCATGGAATCCAATCCACCACATGAAACCTCTAGGATAGTTGCACTCTCTGAACAGCAGTTGGAAGGAGTGCACAAAGATGGCAATGAATTGAACCTGGAAAAAATTTATAACTTAACTGAAAGAAACAAGGAAATATAGGAAATGTCAAGAGCTTGCACTTTAGAGCAGATTTTCAATTAATGTGACTGCAAAACTTATTCAAAAGGTTCATTTGATATATCAATGGTTCTTATATTTAATATCATACAATAATGCAGTAAATTTTTATGGTAGAATAGGCTCACCTAGTTATTTTTGTATAGTGATATAGTTCAACAGACTGTTAAATTGTAAGAGGAAAATTTTACATTTTTATGCTACATGCTTCGACCGATAACTTATATCACAAGGTATTGCAAAAGATTTGGTTGTCGCTTACTAAATTTTGAAATTTTAAGATTAAAATTTAAATAAAATTGAGAAATATAATTAAATAAATAAATATTAAACTTTTTTCCATCAAACAAGTCAACTAATACTAAGTATATTTTCTGAGCCAACTGATTGTTGTACGAATAGTCAGTGGGGTATCCTGTTTTTATCATTTATAAAAGGAACAAGATCTAACTTCAGAACAGTTTGTTCTAAAATTCTGAAATTCGGGCAGTGGATGAAAGAAGCAAATTTTAGCCTCAGTCCTAAAAATCCTTACATAATTTTTCGGATGAGGTGTGAGAACAGATTTTTGTAGTAAAAGAACTGCGCACCTTTGCAGTTTAAATGACTGTCTTTCTCTTTTCAATTATTTAAATAGGTGGTTTCGTACTTTAAGCTCTTATCAAAAACTAGTTTCACTGAATTATTTTTGTTCTTTAAAAATTAACCAGATTTTAGTGCCCGTAAGTAAATATAATAAACGTGAATGGCAAAGTGAGGACAACGTCACTGAAGTAATATTTCGAAAGTTATTGAAAACCACGTGTTATCTTTTACAGTTAATAACAGTGAAGTTATAGGCAATTTATCGGGAATATTGCTAGATTAGGGAAAAGCCATCAGCAAGCAATAGCAACATTTCTGATCCTTATGGATCGGATGTTTTTAGTGCAGTTAACTTTGATTAAACCAACTTCTAAAAACTTTTAATCAAATATAGAGCAATAAAAAGGAAATTTTTCAATTTTTAATTATTACGGTATATACTTTTTCGATTTTGTGCATGTTTACGTAGTGTTACAGATTCGTTAAATCAGATTATTTTTCCCTGCATAAGAGCAAATATTCAGCTTTTAGATAATCCAATTGTAAAATTTCAACGAAAAGAGAAGAATTCTTACCATCTGGAATGCAGTCATATATTTCTTCCACCATAAATATTTGTTCATACTGGGTCCAATAGCAGCAAGAGCATAATAGAAATACATCACTATGTGTACCAAACAGTTTACAAAGGCAAAGAAAGTGCTGTGGCCACCTGAAAAAATATTTATAATATTTATGAGCAACCGACAACCATCACTGACAACTTTTTTTTAACAAGTTAAAGGCGCTTGACGTGTATACACGTCAGAACAAATTTTTATTATAGTGCATATGGCACGCTGTGTAAAATAAATTCATTTTTACTATTAAATCTCAAAATACCAATAAAATACAAGAATATTTGGTTGCAAGTTTCTTCTACATTACCAGTAGAAGCGCTAAGTATTTTATATTGCAATGCTGGGAGTGAGGCTCATGGCCCGAAACAAACTATCCAGTTATAACGTAGGAATCGCTTTGGTTAAAAAATGAATTATAATTGTTAAGGAAATCTTGGTTGTAAATTTTCGTAAAACTTATAATAGGATCATCTGCCCTACGTTTTACGTGCATAAATACACGCCAAGGTTTTGTTTTAATTACGCACCAGCTAAGGAATTTCTAAAATTAAGTCCTTAGCTGGTTAAGATTGTTCATGAGCACAGAAAATTGTGGATTTGCCGCTTTATTTCTAATTAAAACGAAGTAAACTCTTATTTTCCATAATTTCAAACTTAAATTGTTTTGTATTTTTTTTTTAAAATTTAAGTCAAATACCAAATCTGTAGGATTGCATAAGGATCTGCGCCATTAACTCTGGTCTTCCGGGTTGATTGTTAAATTTAGCTAGATAGCCGCAACGGTGTAATAGTCAAGTTCGAATCGATACCATATTTGCCTGAGATTATTTAAAAAAAATTTGAGTAAAATTTACCCATAACACCACAGAGTCGTCTTTGAGTATAGTTATTAAGGGGAAATTAAAAATAAAAGTCTTCATGAATTCAAAAGAAATTATAGGAAGTAAATTTAGTGATTATTAGCACAGGCGTGAATTTTTTCTAATAAAGTTAAAAAATTTAGTTTTTTTAATGCATAGATTACTTTAGAAATCAAATTAGTGCAATAAGTTTGATGCGACTTACCTGGAGTAAATTTGACGCCCCACCATACACTCATTGGCATAATCCCATGGTGTATAACATGAAGAGTTGATATATGGCTGAACTTTTTTCTCAGAACAAAAAATATCTACAACGAATAAAGATGAGTTAAACACCATATATTTTAAAACTATTCCGATTCAGTTATACGTCAAGGTCTATTACGAAAGAAAATCTTATTCTATGAAATTTCAAGAATTCCAGGAATTTAATCTTTCATTCCATTTCTTTCTAAACTTAAAAATCTTAATTTCTAATTTTAGAGTTACTTCATTTTTGCAAGAAATTAATTAGTACAGAGTTTCATAATATGCCTCACATATAATGTACAACTTTCAATCTTGTTCTACCAAATAACTATAATTTTCAAATTTGTCTGATTCTGCGTAAACTATTCACGCACACATAATTAATGAACTTATAGGTAATCGCAGCCTACAAACGAGTAAACAGATATTATGACAAGTTTCAAAACTTAATATAATGATATATAACATAAAGCATACCCTATCTTTATTAGGACTTTTCTTAATTTATGTAAAGATAAATTAAACCTTTTAAATTAAAAAACTTAAAAATAGAGAAAACTTCTACGGGCAGCCAAAATGTTCAAAACAAATCCTTGTAAATTTTGTGCAAAAGTCATAATTTATCAGATAGTCATAGTACAAGACACCGCACAAATCATGAAAAAGTCAAAAGTTCAAAAATCTTGTTCGAGAAAAGTTTTACTGTAAAGAGAGAATTTTACTTCCGAACGAAGAATTTACTTTTTAAAATCCTACTATTATTAGACTAAAAGAGTAAAATAAGAATTGCTTTAAGTAACACTAACATTCGTTATTATCAGAAATAGACAAATGGACCGTCGTAAAACACGGCACAGAAATAAAGCCTTATTAAATGTTATCAAGCATATTACTTAAAGCTAAATGTATTTTACTGACAATAGAATACATAAAAACATGTTAATAAGAAATTTTTTTTTGTTGAATAAATTGATATTTTGAATGTAATGTGTAAAGGTGTACATTCGACTTTTGGAAGGTGTACATTTCACTTTGCGATAGAGTACACCTTCATTGTGGATTCAATCTTAAATCAAAACTATCAACAGAATTTTCTTATCATAGAAGTGCTTTACTTTGTTCTAAATACATAGTCACTATAAATTACTAACTTTAAATTATAAACTTAAATTTCCATAGAAAAGTGCTTTGATGGATTTATTGAAATCTGTTCTTAACGTAGTTTAGCCTTAACATTAGTTTATATAAATTTGGCTTATAATTTTTTAAAATTTCCAGTTAATTTGAAAAACTACTAAGTTTTATGAGAAAACTGATGAACTTTAGCGAACATGTTTATTTAGAAAAATAATCAAGCTTACCGTATCTGTGAATTCCAGGAACTTTGAAAGATAATACCACCAAGCTAGATGTGCCATCTAGAAAATAAAATCGAAGTGATAAGAACAAACAGTTTAAGATTTGAACGAAAAATTAAAGCGATCAAATTTTCAAAGAAACGACATTTCTTTCCATGCGTACAATAAACCAAGAATTATATAATTTGCTGGTCTGACCATGGTACGCTGAGCGTTAAGTCTCCATTTAGACCATTGGCCGAACACCAAAAATAAATTTAACTTCTGGTATCCAACTGCATGGTTGTGAATTTGGTTTCGAATAGAAAATTTGTCACTTAAAAAGTCTTCATGAAAATTGAATGTTAGTTAAAATTTGAAATAATTCCTCAACAAGACTAATTGTTAAGACTTGTTGCTTAAAAAAAGATTTAATGAATTTAGTAGATTGTAGCTTTTATGCAGTAAGTACACTACAACAGCAAATAACAGCGCTGAATCTACTAAACTAAGAGGAAAATTTAGAACTGACGATTACTGGAATATGTTTTATTAAAAGGCAAATACATGTCCCAATTTAAAATTTTATAATTTTAGAAATGTTCTCCTTTTCATGAAACATATTTATAAGAATTAGTTGAATAAAGTCTTAATATTTATAAGTTAAATATTTTTCTAAGCAAAGCTAAACTTGCCTGCATTCAAAAGCTAGAAATCCCACCCTTGCAGTTAAGAGCAATATTTTGGCATTTTTTAGTCCATCAATATATAAAATTTCAGAGACCCCATTTACGAGTTAATAATTACAATTAGTAAGATTAAAAAACATTTAAAGAGCTGAAAATGAATTTTACCAATAATATACTACTTACATTTGTGGCATCTGGACTTCCCGAGTAATCGACAGGTTGGCACTTCCAGTTGTATTTAGAAAACCAACCCAAGAATCCCAACTGAAAAAAAAACGAAATTTTATTAAACTGAAATTGCATAGTAAATTAAAATATTAAGCAAACAAGGAAATTGGTTGAACACAAATTTCTAATGATTTTAAAATTAAACACCTTTAATTGAGCTAAAATAATTATAAATTCACTTCAACAATTTTAGGTAATTTCAATTTATAAACAATGAAAAAAGTTCTGAATATTTTGAAATCTCGTTTTTTATATTTTTATCAGAGTTTATAAGATTCCTTAAAAATTAAGATACGCATGAGGTTTTAGTTCTTAAAATGGTAACGTTTAAATTTAATTCTCAGTGTGATAGTCAATTTCATAATGATTTAGGTGCAGGAAGTTTGATAACACATTATGCTAAAACAATTATTAAAACAAGTTTTGAAGTCTCAATGTTTTAAGCCTTTCACATGAGATTTCGACGTTATTGGACCCCTCCCCCACAAAAAAAAACAGGTTTTAGTTTTTAAAACTTTATCGTAAATTTGGAAATAAGGAAACAAAGAGTTACAAATAATGAACATTTGAAACAAATATCCCATAAATACTATCTCTGAAAATTCCATTAGCCTCCTCGATAGGTAATATTAATTGATCAAATAAAATTTTTTTTTATGGCTTGACAGTTAGGGAATTATTAACTGGCTTCCATAAGTCGAAAACTAATGAACCAGGTTTCATGTTTAATTATTCTTACGTAATCTTTAAACTTTCATAACTCTATTTTATTTAAATCAGTGATGGATTAAAGAGACTTCATCTAATAAGGTTCCGATGGCCAAAAAGGTAGCTTCACGGAAAAGGTAGCTTCACGAAAAATTAATGTCAACAGTGTAAACAGCATTAAATTACTAGTTAAGGATAATTTAAACTTATTTTTCTCAATGCACATGTGAATTAAGATTCCAAATAAGCTGAAAATAACAGTGAGCGATTTACTGAATTTAAAATGTGTAGGCAACAGATTGTTCATAAAACAAACCTCCATGAAAATGTAAGTGCTGATGACGACCATGGCAAAGTTATAGAAGATCATGAGCCATCTGATATTCAGTGGCGCTCTGTTCCTCATAAGAAAGGGTCCAATGTATTTGACAAATAGAACATACGAAAGGCATATTGAAAGAGTTGGAGCAGGACCTTGCATAAACAGCCAGTTTTGAACTCTGCTGTCTGAAATAAAAATGGACATTAGTAAAAGAATTAAATTGAATTAAATTTAAGACGTGAGGATATATTATCTTTAAGAGAAGTACAGTAACTTTATAGTGATGACTGAAAATTTTATTAATGCGCATACTATCTTTTGTAGGAAGAAAATTTTTCTTACTTATCCATCTGTTACTTAATCTTTGTTGTTTATTGTTATGAATCAATACTTATAAACTTTGGTATTTTTAGTAAACAAGCTAAATGTAAATATTCATAACTGAAATTAAAATTTATTTTCAATAAAATAACTTAAGGTTAACTTCAAACTACTGTGCAGTTTTCATTTTAAATACCATATTGTCTGTTAATAAAAAGGTTGGTATAACTTTATAACATTAAGAATTCAATTGCACGTGAGTAGTAAAGTAGTCAATTAAAAGATAAATGCAAAGATAATGTGCAAATTTGATGCATTAAAATTTATATGACATTTTAATCTTCAAATTACAGTATACGAGACAGAATTAGAAGCACAATACACACTTATCCCATGTTAGTTTTTGGGAAATTTGTTTCGTCCAATTGGAACTATATCAGATTTAAAACTATTTGAAACAAACAAATAATAACTTTTAGATTAGTCCTGAGAGGTAAAAATAACTAAAACATCAATGTTCTGTATTATAAATTTCAGATACAGCAATTTTTGCATGCCTTAGAAGTTTAGGGTATACATGCATTTTCTAATGACTTAGGTAGATCAAAAGTTGATTGTGAAGGATAAATAATCAAATAAAAGCTGAAAATTTCGACGTAAACAATTGACATTTAATGCTTTTGAGCAACACTGTTCTTCAAAGTTCCTTTTGTATTAGAGGACTAGTTTCAATTTACCTTTGTCAATGCGAGAGGCATATTTTTAGCTTTTGTAATCATTAGCCTGCAAATAAACGTTGGAGGGGAATTTGCATTTAAGGAGTATATTAGGGACAGAATTGTAGCTCTGGGAGAATAGTTTATGAAGTATCAAGAGCATTAAATATCAAACGTTTTTCTTCAGTGTAAATTGACATGATCTATCTATTAAGCGAAAATTTAAACACGGACTTCTGATTATTTCATAACGACTCCATATCCAAAAATAAAAGCTGGAAAGCATGAAAAGATTCTTAGACTTGTTGGTGGCGGTAGGAACTGAAGAATCTAAGATTATAATGGTCTCATTAAAGTTTAGAGAACAGCCATGAACAGATGTAGCTAATCTTATGGAAAATTTTGAACTTTCACAATCATTTTCTATATATTTAGTCCGTAAGGATACAACTTGGGCTAATTATTTTAGATACTAATTGCTATATGGTTTAGAACTGCTTGTGTTAAAAGTACACTTTCTATCTAAAGGAAAGCTGAACCAGCAATCAATTAAAATTGAACACGTGATAAGTTAGAAATTTCTGTGATCACTACATCTTACAAAAATTAACTAGATTTAATAGTAACTTGTATCCTAGATAAATTAATATTTTTGTTAGTCTTAGAACTTTGTAAATTTCTATCCTTTTTGAATACATTTCTCATCTGGTGTAAATTTAAACAAGATGAACTTGAAGAAACTTGTTCGTGCTTTCGTGTAACAAATCATTCAAACAGTGACGAACAAAAGTAAAAATTTCCTACGTCATAAATAATTCGCTCTGCAGTTTTATCGCCTTCTAACAGTAGAAACACTCGCGAGTGAGAGAAAGCGTTAAGCAAAACTAGCTTGAAAAGAATCAAATGGAACAAAAGTGCTCTTTAAAAAGCTCATTCATGCAATCTTATTGCTTGCACCATGTTTAATGCTTTGCATCCTTGGGCAAAAATCATTCATGCTGATAGCTATTTCAAGCGCTACGCAAACCTAACGGCACCTTCCTATTGCTTTTAGGATAAACATTAAAGGCATTTTATTGACCTATAAAGAAATTGTTATTTTAAATAATTTTAAAATTTATAGTTAGACGACACGTTAATCAAAATGTCTTAAATAAAATTCTCATGGAGTTAATTGGATTAGATTAAGAGAAATAATACAAGAGACGGAAACTGCTATACTGTACTAATCCTAAGTTAAATAAAGTAATGGAGCACACTGTTATAAAGCGATAGTTAATAACACTATGCTTCTTCAAAGATATTATGGTCCATATTATAAAAATTATTGTAGGCTAACAGATAAGTGTGGAGTTCTTTATAGAATTTCTAGAGTTCAATGTAGTATTCAATGGCACAAAATCCAAAATGTGCTCTTATAGCTGATATGAAAGGCATTAAACTTGAGGAAAATATCAGTTAAAATTACTGATAAGAAAAATTAAGAGAATTATCTAGTCAGAATGAAAGCGTGCGATTAAATAATTTTCTATTGCACAGGTGTTGCCAAGAGTGACCGACATTTTACTGAGAAAATAGAATCAATTTGTTCATCCGTTCCCCTAGAGAATTTAAATCCAGAGGCGATACAGAAATAAGGTAGAGAAAACTGGTTACGCAATCTATATTTAGGTCATGTTCAATTCACCATCTTCCGATCTTCTTCAATCGTGGAAGGACGAGTCTCATCACGAGATAGATTTGTAAAGATTTCAATAAGTCTAGGAAATACTTTAAAAAGCAATTGTCAATTCAAGATTATAAGGTTTATTGTGAAATTTAAAATACATAAAGCTACTGAATAATATGTTAAATTATTATTACTTTTTCATGTGAAATATCATTTAAGTAACCAGATTAGTGTTAGAGAATGTTAAACTTTGCATTGCAAATTATTCTTAGCGATGATTTAGTCGAATATATTACCGAGGCTTTTAAATGGCGACAAGATTTACCGACAAAGCTTTGGAGGAATGATTTGATAGCTTTAATATTGCAACTTGTTTGTATGTCCTACTCTTGTTATTCAATTATTTAGTGATTAGACTGGCTTCCAATAAAATTTTTTATACAGATGCTATTTAAGAATCTAGTAACACTAGGATAAGATTGAGATGAGTGTCGCGAAAAACTAATATATCACTCCGGTTCATTGTCTTGGTCTTTGCAGAGCATGTTTAGATCTTAAGATACCAAGCAAAATAAAGCTAGTTAAATTTGACGCGTTTATGAGCTTAGTATTTTACTAATGATTAAAACATTTCAGTGGTATTCTAAACACTAATACACTCCTTGATAAAATTTTAAATTATCAAATTGGTTTCTCTTAGAGCAATTGCAAAGAAAGGTAGTAACATGAAATATGATTGTATTGTCATAAATGAACAGTGTATTGAAAAAATTTTATTAGCAGGATAGCACATTTGATTAAGTATATTCGAACCACGTTTTTAATATATTCGTTATATAAAGTAATGGCTATGGCTATTAATAGGCTATAACTACATTGACCTTGGCATGTACATAGTTTACTTTCACACATATTGATGAATATTTATACTTTTTAGTAACAATTTCAATTATTTATCAATTTTATGAATGAGTATCTAAAATTTTCGGAAAAACTAAAACTCTTGCAAAAACTAGACAAAATACAATATCGCATTCTAATCTTATTTCACATTCTTAATCTTATTGTGTAAAAGATTTACGTTCGCCTCATCGTAATGTACTGTTACAGACTATAAACCTTATGAAATTCCGGCACCTTTAAAGCACGACAAAGTACGGTATTTACACGCATTTTATAAAATGAATGGTAAGGTCAGTCAAGCGAAAAAACATCCGACCTTCCCGAGTCACTCAGTTCACTGTCTATAATTTGTTTCGTTAAAACAATCCACTGAAAATAAAAAGGTGAAAGGAGGTTAAGAGTGATGCTACAGCTGAGCAGACGAGGAAGTGGGTGTTTTGAATGCTGGAAGCAGCTTCTTTAGCTATGCGGAAGAGCGCTTCATGTAGATACAATAGTGATCTGAAGATTCTACAGTAATAGTCTCCTTGGTTTCAGTTATTGAACATTAATTTTTAAGAAACTAACCGGCATTTAAGCGCTAAGTGGAATTCTAAACACTTGTTAAAATTGCTTAAAAGCTTAATGCTTGCCATTTTCAAGATAATTTAAAACTACTTTCAAAAACAACAAGGTTGGGCAGTATATTACTCGATTATGTTTAGTGATATAAGTTATATTCTATACACAATACCAAATTCTGAAAACTCTGCACTTTCTAGAAGGTTAAAATAAGATTTAAAATTTTATGTTTTCCCATAGTTTCATTCAATTTCAAGTTTAATTTTTAAGTAAATTGTTGAATTTAAAGAATTTATGGATTTTTCCATTTGAAATATTTTCTATGAATATCGTAATTAACAGTGAGCGGATTTCAGAGAGAACTCGTTAGTTTCTTATAAGAGATAGGAAATTTAACTTTCATCTGCTTTTAATAGATTATAAAGTATATTTTAAGTGTTACTTTAGTATTCTTTAATTTATAAATAAAACTTAACATAAAATTGCTTATATCAATAAAAAGGTACGCCTAAAGCATAAAAATCGAAACTTTAAACATGAAGCTAAGAAAGTAAATCTTTAATTGAAAAATTAGTCACATTTCACTCTTGCAAAATTAATAGCTTACATTTGTGTAAAACTAGGGATGTACATATTGATATAAAAGGAATAAATCGATTATTTACTGCTTATACTGGGCTGGGAGTACATTAAGTTCAGAGGGAATTTCTTCTGCTTCATTAGGCAACTAAAAAAAAAAAAACCTCAAGTTCCTTTTAATTTATTGCAAATTTACTCTCATTTTATCACGTTCAACACATATTCAAAGATTGCCTTTGACATCTCAACTTGAATGAAGGTTAAAAAATTAGACATTTAATAAAGATTAAAGACACTAGAGGAAAACTTTACAACTACACTCTATAAAAACTAAAGAATTCGGAAATTTCTAATCACGTTTCACTTGAAAAGTAATCACCAAAACTTTTCTGGGTCAGAATATTTCCTTTTACTTTGACTTCCGGAAAATTAAATTTCGTCAATTGGTGTAACTGATCAATGAAAGAGTAAGCAATGATTTCATCTGCCGACCCAAAGATTGCATACGCATGAAACAGTTAAGTATGTGTAATAATTTTAAAAATAATAAGTGATAAAATTTCAATAAAACTTTCAACGCTTCGAAATTGCATCTATATAATGTTGACATATTGTTTCAAATAAAAAAAAATTGATAGTCGTTTAGATTTATAAAAACATTTACCAAAAATATTAACCAAACTTTATGAATTTTTTCTGTGCTTTTGAAATTTGCCAGTCTAGTAAGACCTGATAAAGACGAGACTTATCCATTAAGGTGTAATCGAAAATTACGCTTTAATAATAGAGGTCACTGTCCACTCAAATTAAAATTATCTAGAACTAAACAAGTGAAGCTTTTTCTAAATATTATATAATTTATCCCAAATAAAGTATACAAGCCTTTAATTTTGAATAAAGAAAATCATATTTGCACATTAAGTCTTGTTTCATTTCAAAACTTGAACTTTTGTAAGTACAAAGTACGCAACGCTACGAAGCATTTTCAGCCAACTCGTTAACTTTGATACTGGAAAAGTAAACTTAAATTGAACTTGTTAATGTTTGACAATTGTTCACAAAGTTCTTCATTCTTAAAAATTAAAGCATGGGCTTAATATGGTTAAGCCTATAATTTAGATTAATTAAGCCTATAATATTAAAACTTTATAAAGTTAAGTTTCAAAATTTCTAAAAATAAAATAGTTTGGGCACTGCACAAGTCCGCTTTTAATGTCGTAGTCTACATTTCATATATTCATGAGTAGTATATATTCATGACTTTAAAGTTTTATAAAGTCAGGGGTCTGTCCAGACATTTTGTGAAAGGTCCGTTTTTCGTGAAATTGTGAAAAAATTACTCACATTCTTTCAACCAGGGTCCGCTTTTATGAATTTGTGCAAATAGGGTCCGTTATTGCAAAAAAAGACTTTTTCAAGGACTTTTTAAATTGTAAATAGATACAAGATTATGCTCGGCACTGTAAAATTATAATAAAAAAATTAAATTTTCAAAAATAAACAGCAATTGCTGCTTCTAAATTAGAGATGCAACATTTGATATTTAGCCTATACTGCTGAACGCAGAATATTCATTTAGGACGAATAATGGAAGAATCGTCTGCCGAAGACAAAACTTAATTCGTTTACATCCATCTTCCTTGTTTTCTGCCCTGGGAAGGGTTTATTCGATTAACAAAACAATAATGAAGATAAACAAATTTGTGAAGGGTCCGTTTTTAAGTTAAAATATTTTGTGAAGGGTCCGTTTTTATGAAAAGATATTTTGTGAAGGGTCCGTTAACGGACCCAAATTTCTTCTAAACAGACCCCTGAAAGTAATAACTTGAGTGAAATTTTTTGTTGTTTATAGCATGCATTAAGACTTCAAATGTTTACAGAAAAGGTAATAATTAATGTAGCTAGACTAGAACAAATTAATAGTAAATCCAGAAACAATTTTAAATATAGATTCCTTGAAAAATTATGGATTCTAACCTTGCGAAATACCTTATACCCATGGCTTTTCCTCTTTAAAACTGAGTCTAGACTGATAAAATTGTAACAAAAATTTTACTCTAAAGTTTTACTAGTCATTTTATTTCATAAATGTTAACACAATTTAATATTAAATTTTAAGCGATAAAATTTTACAGATTTAAAAAATAGTAAAAAATTTTTGTAATTTGATAGGAAATTAAATGTAAGCAGTGAAGGATAATTGCTTACCCAGCGTAAAATTAGATTGCACGATTGTAAAAGATTTTAACAATCATTCATGGTAGAATTACGGGATTAATATTAGCCTTGAAAAAAAGGAAAACATTTAACCAATGAAAAATCCGTGAAAGTACTTAATCTAAAGCCA
Organism: Parasteatoda tepidariorum; assembly: GCF_043381705.1. NCBI lineage: Eukaryota > Metazoa > Arthropoda > Arachnida > Araneae > Theridiidae > Parasteatoda > Parasteatoda tepidariorum. Next base: position 71,988,366 of record NC_092207.1, read on the forward strand.
ATTAACTATCTTAAATTTCAAAAGAAAATTTTCAGCTTACAAATATCGCAAAGAAAATTTAAATTCATTGCTTGAAAAGTTTAATGTAGTTTGTGAAATACATCCCTAGAAAGTATATAAACTCTTTGCGAATGTATGAAAAATTACGCCTGGGTTTAAGTGACTGAACTTAAAGATACATTCAATTCCAATAACTTGCTAAATTTAAAGACAAAAGTTTATTTCGAAAGTTCATTAACATCTAGTATTTTAAATCGGAGTAAATTTCATGTATGATGCAGAATTCATAAATTCAGTTTTACTATCAAGCCTATTAGGTTTTAGGATTTAGACACTAAACAGTATATCAACATTTTTAAAAAAATAAACTTCTTAGACCAGTCAACTTGCAATTAAACTCAAGTGATGTGCAAGTGACAGTATGAATCTCAATCACACGCGCCAAACTAGTTTTAAGATTCGAACAGCTGATGAAAGTGAAGACTTAAAATTTAATCAACTTTCCCCCCCGCAATAAACATTCCTCACGCGTGTCCTCAGTGCGTTAATCGAACGTGTATCGGAAGCTGAAGTATCAAAATGATAGGAGGGAAGGGGGGTTTGACGCACCACTAGGTAACTTCCTTGTTTACTTAGTGGGTTGACCTATTTACCCAATAGCAATATGAACAGCGAAAAAATAGTTTTCCTCGCAAACAGAATGTAACCTCTATGTTTTGTATCAACGAGTGAAGACCAAGTGTGAACTCAGTTTCCGACAGTTCGTATTTTCTTTTAAGTAAAATGTTAGAGGAAAAAATTTTGTAAAAAAGGGAACATTAAATGATTCATATGAAATAAAAAGATAAATTTCAAAATCTGTGTAACGTATGAGAAAGCAGAGGTCAAAAATAATTGCTGCATACATTTCAGATGAAGTTTTAACACGCAGTAGTTTAAGATTTGAAATACTATTTTAGTTTGAATAAAGATCAAGTAAAAATAAAGCAATTTACACTACACGTTTAATTCTTTTGAAAACCGTTCATTTAAATCAAAATATTTTCTTATAAGCTTACAATTATGCATTACGCATCTTCAATCAATAAGTCAAACTTTAATATTTCATCACGTAGTTCTAGTTATACAAGCAAAGGGATTCCCCTTAATGAATACCAAACTAAAGTTAACATTAGCAGTTTCATCGGTACCATTTGAAAATCTCATGTTTCAAGAGTACTTTAACCGAGACAAACAGGGCAATATATTGAGGCTATCGCTTTCAGGTGTTTAGAATTATACTGGAAATAAGACACTTAAACCTTAAACCTATGGTAGTACATTATTCAAACTGAAAAAATAAGCAATATAACAGCTTTATATTTTAAACAAAATATGCTACAGAGTGAATTATTGGAAAGTAATTTCATTAAGAAACAAAATTGAAGAATTTTTTAACAAATCAGACTGAAATCTCATCCATTTCGCAGTAAAAATTTTAAAGCCTAATAATTTCTCTAATATTCCACTATTTTTAAGTAGTTAAGAACTTTTAATTGCACTAGTTATGAATAGTTTCCCTAAACAATATGGAACTAAAGATCACGAATACCAAAGAAAATTTACGTTTGTCTAAATTCTTTTAAATTCCCATATTCATTCATAGCGGAGGCTAAAAATGCTATTATCTAGTCCGAACTCATTCAAATGCATTCAACAGAAGTATCAATTCACGATTTCCCCCTTGGGGTGGGATAAAGTCAAACTCAATGATTCGAGAAATTGCTAATTACAACTTAAACTTCCTTAAGCTTCGTATCTAAAAATGAATTAAGAATGTTTTGCGGTGGTAATACGCTGTTGCAAAATTTTTGAAGAACCTTCAAAATACCGAATTCCCCAGCGTCAAGGTTACACGGAGCAAGTTTCATGATTATAAACATTAACGAATTTGAATATTGCCTCACTGACGTTATGGGCGATCTAAAATATTTACAGTTTTCATAAAAATGGTTAGGGGAAAAAATCACAAGTTCACGAATGTCATTTAAACAGTGACTGGATGCGTCAATTTTTTTTCAACAGAAGGAAAGTTTCGACCAAACTCAAATTAATTTAAAGAAACAATTCAGTGGAAATATAGTAGACAAATAATCTTATACTTTTAACACTAAGTGCTTTTAAAATATCGTAAAATTTCGAAGCAAATTTAAAAAAATTTAGTTTTACTTTAAAATTTTAATAGCGTCAACAAAAAATGTTAAATTTCTTTATTCGCTGAAGTTTCTCTAATATGCTCAGGATTTTAATCTTAAATTTCCAAATTTCTTTATCAATTGTGTATGACAACCAGCACATTTTAATACTTTGATTAGATGTTTATGTAAAACTATATACTTTTGCCGATAAAACAGTGATAAGTAAGTATTTTATTTACTTTTAAGTTCAAATTTGTAATGACTTTAGAGTTACTCTTTTACAATGAATACAGCTTCCTATCAAATTAATTTCATCTTTCTGAAATTAATTCAATTTAGTCGCATAGTGTTCAACTTTAAAACAAGATTTCGGCTTTAAAAAGATTTGGGCATTTAAGAAATAGCATTTAACAGACTTCCGTTAAATTTATTACGAGTTAGACCAGAAAAACAAATTTTTTTTTATACATGCTTTCCAAAGAACTTTATTAACGAATATTACGTACACTGCATTTAATTGAATTTGTTTCAATCTTAATAAAATGTTATTGAATTTTGTATCAACGTTTCTGAAGGAATTTTCGCTCCGATAACAATTTTAGAGTCAAGACCTTGAAAAAAATTACTACACGTATATCATATGAACTGAAAATTTCTAAAATATTTTGGTTGAAAAATTCATTTTGCTTTAAAGTTTGAATCGATCCTAGATTGCATGAGAATGATAGACATTTACTTAAACTTCATGTTCACTAGATCGGAGATGTTAGATAGGGAAACATTGATTCGGATTGCTGCGTTTAAATATTAGTCTTATTTCTAGCGAGCGTATGACTCAGTTGCAGAACTTACCACGATGATTATTTTACAATTTCAAATACAAATTCTTAAATGAAAAAGTAAAAAAAAAATTATGGTTTCAAATGTTACATTAGGAAATACCTTAAACATTAGGAAATTTCAAATATTTTAATTTCTGGCGAACAGACCCATTTTGGCTGATTAAGGATTCAGTAATTTTCAATTATTTCACAACATTCCATATTAACGTGTAAAAGAAACAAGATTGATATGAGCATTGTGTTTGTTAAACAATATTTACTCAATAACCGGATATTTACTAAATTCCAAAATTTGAAAAATTATGGAAACTACAAATATTGTATAACTTAAATCAATAAAATTCTAATATTAAGTTCATGAAGCCAAAGTTATTATCAAATTTTAAAAATTTAGAAACTCAGATAGCTTTCACTTGCACTATTATTTTAAAGATAGGGAGACAGTTTATCATTTTAAAATATTATGGTGAAAGAATATGTCTCAATATGCTAAAGCCGCTGTCATTTCTTAAAGTATTTTAGTTAACGCTTTGAATTCCGCGACATTCAGATTTTTAAATACAGATATCTTAAAACCAATTGTAATGATCATGGAAGTATTTTTCAAGGAAATACCAAGCATTAAAAATCTGTGCACAATTCCTTTGTGCAAGACCTTTAGAAAAATTAAGAGTTTTATTTGTCGTAGATCAGGACCTCAATTTCAAGAATTTGACGAACATTTAAAAACTTATCATTTTTAAGAGTGAAAATTAAATGTTAAGATTTAAATGTTACATTCTTTTAAAATTTATTTTTTAAGCTTCTAGCTATGAAGCATAAAAATAAGCTTAAGAAAACTACAGATACAGTACACAAATTAAATATTGCTTTTCTTAAAGAGTTTTCTGCAAATTACGAAATTAAGCACAATTACTTCTACACATTTAAGAAAGATTTATCTTTACATTTAGTTATTCACAACTGTTCCATGAACTTTAAATATTCAGGGGATATAATGTCTTGAAGTATATTCCGTTAATAATTTTTAAACAAACCTTCAGGTTTAAGGTTAAAAATACGTAACTTTAATTAAATTAGCTTGTCATTTTTTCACCAAGAGATGCAGCCGTTTTCTTATAAATTCCCTGCATATAACACGATGATTACCAGACAGGTAAAATTTAACCCAATTCTTAAAGCGAACACGCATTCATCTTTCAGGGCAAGGTCAATCTGCGAGGAACGTCAGATTATGAAGGTCAAAGACCTTGCTTCTCCTGACCCCGTTACGGTTAATGTTATTAAATGCCGTTAGTTAAATTTCAAAAATAAGTTGCTATAAATTAATAAAATAATTTTGCCATATTTATACAAAGCAGAAGCTTCGAACATTTAACGGTATGTTGTCGAAAGGTAATAAGTAAATCTTATTTGAAAACTAAATTAGAGAATTGAAATTTTATAAAATGAAACTAATTTGTAGCTGTCCATTAGAAAACTAGCTGATCAATACTAAAAATACTTTCAAATATTAGCTATTGTCTGGATGATTTGCAGAGTATAGTAACGAGTTCGAATTTAATGGCTGATATTGCGTAATTAATCAACGTTACGAATATACCAAAACGCTATGAAATCACCATTGGTTGAGGAATCTACGTAAACTAACCCTACCATGGTCTAAAAATATTCAGCTAAACACTAATTGCTCAAAGAAATTTTTAAAAAGATTTACTATCATTATTTTTCAAAAAATTTACTATCAAATTTATGGGTTAGATTCAAGTTTACTAATTAAATCTTTAATCTATAAAATTTTTAAGTAAATATTGAGCCCCACATTCGCAGAAATTTAAGGCAATTCACACACACTTTGCTTTATTGGAAGTAAAATGGCACAATTTCATTGCTTTTAAGCCAAATTAGTTAATTCCCTCGATGTGAGGAATTTTATTGCGTCGACATGTTAGATTTCTTTAAAATTTCATAATAAAATGTTTCTAAACTAGAATGTTTATGAAACATGCTAAACTAACAGCTTGCCTTGTTTCGCGAAGGCAGAAATCTAGGTTAATAAAGTAAGATTTAGATGAAACTTACTCCAAAATATATAAATATTTAGAGTTATTTCAAGGATGAGATAGATTCCTGTAGAGTAGCGACCTGTATTTTGAAAGATACTCTATGAAGTTCTCATCTAATATGAGCTATACAAATTAAATGTAAAATGAAAGTTAAGTTCCACTAGAGAGATACCATTGGTGTTTTTGAGAATGACGGTGGTGTGTCAAGAGTTAAAATCTCTAAGAGCATCAGGGAAAAAAAAAAAAAACGAATTAGTATACGAGGCATCTAAATATACAGTGATTAATTTTTAAATCAGTATCTTCATGTCTAGTTTGAAGTCACACACATCGTCCGAAGACTGATTTTTTTACCTACTTAATCTCAATACCAATTAAAATCGTTCTGAAAACTTAACGCTTCTCGTTTAGCCAAGAGATACAATTTTCCAGACTTCCTATGCGAATTTCATTGTTTTCGTGATTATAACTATCCTACCCAATATTTTAGTAGTAAACAAAAACTCATTTATACCCATAATTGAAGCTTGTTTTACAAAATGCAAAGAAAAAAAGATTCACGTTCATATAGCTTCTAGTCAATTGCAGGTAGAGCTGATCGAGTTTATTGAATTTCAAAGATGCTTTCACTTAACCAAGATTGCGAAAGAAAACCCCATAAAACGGCCTCAACTTTCTGTGGTCAGTGAAATTTTCCCATTAGATTAGGTAATACAGGTTTCAAGAAGGAGCTCCAGCCACGGGGAAATAATAAATTACTCCGCAATGAATTTGTGCGATAAAGTAGGAAGTACGAAATTTCTTTGTAATTGAAGAGGCAATTTATCGCAATTAATTTCTCAGAGTCTCGGGTTTAAGGATTATAAAACAGCAATTACGTTCAATATTTTATTTTAATGATGTTTGATTTGAAAGTAAAAACAATTTTCAGTTGTTTTGAAACGTTGGTTTACGAGCCATATCGCTACATTTACTTTAATAGCAGCGCTTAAACACTATTCGCGCATAAGTTCTCTTAAAATGTTTTCTAAAATAGGTCAGTTCTAATATTAACCAAACCTTGCTTTTAGTATTGATATCATTTAAGAAAAATACTGTTTCAAGATGAAGTATTTTTTTAAAATTTTAAAAATAAAACAGGGGCGGTAATATTACAAAATTTAAAAGCCCTTTACAATGTTTTGTTTTCACATGGCTTTGAAAATTTTTAATGTTTCTTACTTTCGCTTGTGTCAATATTTTGTTATAAAATTTTGATATTTCAGTTAATTAAAAAAGGAGAATATGCAATCAATAGTGGTAACAATAACAAAAAATCTAATGTGCTCATTCAAATGGAGTGAAGGACAGAAAAGATGCCAACAATTTTAAGTGTTGATAATCATTCAAATACTTTAAGATGAATGATTATCAATAATCGTCAGAAGCATGAATTTATTGAAAAGTAAGAATATTACATCTCCGAAATTCCATACTTACAAGTAAAGTTACTGTTTAGAGAAAGCTTGCATTTCATTAGTTTGTAACAGTGTTAATATTGCGTAGTGTTAGACTGCTTCCATACTTTACTTGCAATCAACCTAAAACTTAACCTACTATGATTTTTATAATCTTTAAAAGTTTATATTTATTACGCTAAAATTTCATTTAAATGATATGCTCTCTTACCGAAATATTCATATAGCTAGGGTTTTACTCGTTAAATTCACATAGCTAATAGAGCCGATAAAATTTATAAGATTCCGTCGGACAATCTTTAAGTAAAAGCTAGATGAAGTAATATTGGGATAAGTAACAGTGCTTCAGACTTGAAAAATTTTAAATCTTATTTTTTAAAATGTATATCGATTTCCATACTAGTCAAGAACGCACTTAATGAACCTCACTCATTTATATACTAATTTTTAGAACTCTAGCATATTTACTACGCCACGTCAATTTAGTTTTATGGTCATGTAGTTTTTTATATTTTATTCTATAGAATTTTTCGTTAGCTAGAATTTTATTAGGAATAGTGTTGATTTAATAGATCTTCGTGTAATACTTTTTAAGAAATTTAGTTTTAAGAAACCTGGATGCTGAAAGTAATAGTCTGTTAAGTGTTGATGAAATGAATTAAAAGTATTGTTACGAAATGAACATTCATTTTGAAAAATTTATAAAATTTATTTTACTGTCAATTACTGAAATTTAGCATTTGAACCTAACATTCGCGGTAGTTAAGAGAAAAAACACAATTTTTGTTATTGAGAATGTATTTAAAAAAATTTAACCATGAAACAAAAATTCATCACATTAGAAATTTTTGGATATTATTTTTCTCATTACAAGTTCAGCAACTAAATTTTTTTTTTATCCTCTAACTTGTGTATCTGGAATAAGTACATTTGAGACAGTTGAAAGTAAGAAAAAGTTAAATGTTAAAATTCAAAAGCTTACGCCGTTTACATTTTAAATTGTTAAATTATTAACATTTCAGAACTCAAATAGTTTAGCTTCTACATTCCTCGCATAAATTTTACAACCTTGGAACAATAAAGTAAAGGGTGATAAAACGTGCTGTTACGCGAATTAAAATTAACCTTTATGATAAAATTCAATGCGTGGAACGAAATTTAAATCCTGCGTAGATGTAGGTTAACGTTTGTTTACTTCAACTTTAGAATGGTATAAAAATTTTACATTACTTATTACCACAGCTTTATTCTTAAGGCTACAGTGGACGTTCAAAAATTTTTTTTTTAATTTTTATGCTACACTAAAACTTTTTTTATAACTTATGTATTCTATCAAGATATGCCCTTGCAAAAATTTTTGTAAAAAATATTTGGACCATTTTTGAGAAATTTAAAATTTTTTAAAAAAAATTTCATCAATTTTAAAATGCTCCCAGCGGCTTAAATTAAAATTTTTATTTATTTTTTTTTAAATTCTTTTTTTAGAGATAAATGTTAGAAGCTTTATGCATTATATAGGAATTTTCCTAAATTTATTTTAAATTTATGACCAAAAAACAAATTTCATGTAGATTTTTGTTTCAAAATAAAGGTCGTTAGGTACATGAAACCCGATAACTCTTTTATTACTTGTTATAAAACAGAAACAAATGCATAAACTTAATCTAATATACATATAAATAACTAGAAAAAAATTTCATCTCAATAGGATGAAAACAAAGTCGACTGGAACATTTTGAATACGTGAAACATAACAAAATTTCAATTTTGAGAAAAACAGCTTTTTGTGTAAGAAAAGGGGCGTGGCTTCATAATGTGAAAACGAAACTACCCTATAACTTCTCAAAAAATGACGAAATTTAAAAAAAAAAAAATTCAGTTGAAAAAGCAATGAAACAAGTGTCTAAATATGTCCACAAAAAAAAACGAAATTTTTATCAATTTTTGGCAATATAAAGGTCCACTGTAGCCTTAACGTCCACAAACCGAAGATAATTTTAAGAAACTTCAGAATAAATACATTTATTTTAACAGACAAAATGTGGGAGACTAAATATTTTGCCCTCCTTCTCAAGCAAATATCAGGATGAAACAAAAACGAGATGCAAGTGTCAAAAGTTTATATTTGTTTACATTTCCGATCACTTCTTGACGGTACATTCCAACACTTCAACACCCCACTGTCAATGCAGGAAGCAGGAAGATGCAGAAACGTAGGAGAAATACAGCAAAAAAATACTAATATTGAGCTCAAATTCACGTCACCGAGAGGAATCCCGGTCGCCGCCTAATGCCCGTAGGTACCGCTGCTAAAAAAGCAGGCCATCGTCCCGGAATATATTCGATCAAAATGATCCAAGGAGGTTTACCGAGTAGGTCGCTTCTTACTGTGGAAACTCTTCATCCATAACGTAAGGAAGAAACAGGAAATCCGCCTTGTTTTCTTTACTCCCGTGTATTCCACATTAATTAGTTGTCCGTAATAACGATATTAGACTTCTCATACTTATTAAACATTACTTGAATTTCCGATTCAGAATATCAGAAATATAAGAGTTAATTTTACTCATATGATTGGTTTCTTGATTTTGCAGATGGGATTATGCGTTCGTATTAACGTCAAACATTGCCAAAGTATAAAACTGGAGGTTTGTACTAAGTTTTTAAAGTATATTTTTAGAATAAACATATGGGAATACTTGGAATGATTAGGAATTTTTCGAAAATTTAATGCCAGCATTGAATTAAAGTCACTGAACAAGACACCAATTTCACATAAAGTAAATCAGTAGAATAATTCCAGTCATCTAAACAGACATTCCTTGATAAATGTTTTTCAAAAATGATTAAACAGTATCTTGTTAGAAGGATTTATATCTATAAAGTGAAGAAATAAACAAATCATTAAAACCGGAAAGGAAATTTATAGAGGAATGCATAGGAGTTTAAGTGGTGCACGGAGATTTTTTAGCAGACTTAAGTTTAGCTAAACCCAATAACCGATTCATTATTCCACATTTATAATTTTTTAGCAGAAGGACTTGTTTTTATAAAAAATTCTCTTGCAACTATTTCAATAAGTGAAACAGCTACAACTTGAAACTAAAACCAGGAAGGTGGCTACAATTTCATTAAACTAGACGAAAATTTTTGGTTTGATTAATTTTAAATTTCAAATCAAATAGCCATTGGTTAACTAAAAAATATACACTTCAATTAGTTCAAGAGTACTTATACAGTATGGAATAGTTAGAATGTTACAGAAAGTGATTAATCACTATTTCAGTTTGATGACATAAAAATCACAAACGAAAGTAAGGAAATTCTGAATTTCACGATTCGAAGCAAAAATGAGAGTGATACGAGTTCACAGGTAACGAACTGAAGCACAACAAATCCACTGGGAAAAAAAGAAACCGTTACTTAATCAGAAATTACCGAGCTGTGTCTTAATCTGCTAAACATTGCTTTTATTGAATGAAAACTTGAGCAATGAGAGAAACTGGGGACTTTAAAGAGCTTTCAATGAAAGCGTTCCACTCAATTGGATTTTTAATTTAATTATCTCAAGAAAATTAGAAAAAAAAAATCAGTTTTAATGTATTAGGAGAAAGTCGTACATGTGACAGTTACACGAAAGCTGTGAACATTTTAATTTCAAAATAAAAAAACCTCCTTTTTTAGAAGACTAACAGTCAAATAAAAGGTAATAATCACTAGTAAAATGCTGAACTTTAAAAACAGTTTTCAAATATGAATTTTTTATGCTCTGTATGAATAAATATAATCAGGTTTAAGAGCATGCATTTGTGGCGAAAAACGAATGTGGTGAAAACGATTAGAGTAATTTCTTTAATTTTTTTAAAAAGTTTTCAGCTGTAGTTTATTATATTAATTAAAATTCATAATATTTTATTATAAAAAGCACATCATCAAGACCCTTAAATTTTATTTCATAATTATACATTTATATATGTTATTAAAAGATGCACTTGACTCTAAACATATTTTTCTTGTTCATCAGAAAAGAAAGGCTCATGATTTGTGTTCTCATTTGGAAAAAAAAATTAGCCAATGACTAGCTTGCGTCAGCTGGAATTTTAAATTGATAAAATAAAAAAAATAAAAAATACATAAATTCCGAAATCACAGAAGTTTAAAATATAATTTGCACTAGAAATGTTCTTTCGTTTTGAAAGAACGCCATAATTTTTAAGAACACCATAAGAACATTTCATATTTTAATAAAATTTGACGGAATGGGGATTTTGTTACAAATTCAGATATTTGGAACACTGAAATTGAGGGGGCAAATTCCATTTTTAAATGAGATTTTTCAGAGACTTAAATCCACGAATTCCCACGATTTAAAAAAAAAAAATCGTTCAAATCATGACAAATTTTGTTCAAAACTGAAAACTGCGACTTTCCAGGTGTGCGGATACCCTGCATATTAATTTCTTACCAGAAAACAGAACTATCAAAAGTTTATTATTAAACGTGCCAAACTTAAAACTTTAAAACATTTAAAAATAAAATTGAAATTTACTTACCGCCAGAGGCCATGAAATCATTATACCAATCAACAACTGACCACAATAAAGCCATAGTGACTGAAAAATAAATATCGGAAAAACTAATTAAAATTCTATCTAAAAATGGAGTTTGCTAGGGTAGGCAAAACACCACCCCTGCCGACTTAATAAATATCCGATGTGCAAGTGCCACGAGAACTGGCTTCTATCATTTTCGTTTAAATACGGGGCACTCTTGCGTAGCTGACGTCAAGACGATCGTAGCGCCCCTGAATTCACGCGGGTTGCCAATCGCCAGTGGTTTATTTTCTTTGCCAGTGTCTTTTGTTACCTGCGATTATGTTTCAGAATGAATGAGATACGGATCAAAGGGGGATAATTTTAGATTTCTGACGTCCATCTTCATAAAATTGACACATGTATTTCAATTGTCTAAGATTTAACATAAGTAGAGTTTTATTCGCGAGAGTAACATATCGCGTCGAATTTCGAATGCGATTCTTTTAAATCCTCATGATCACAGCAATTTGTCTGTGTTCGAGTCAGTCACGACATTTAAGGGTTGAAAACTATTAATATTGCATGTTATAAAATGAGTATAAATTATAATATTAATTAATATTTTTTTCCGACACTTTAACAATAATTGTTTAAACAATTATTGTTTAAGGAAAAAAACCCAATTTATTTTAATACATTTATTTATACATTTTTCAAATAGCGGTCATTCAGTAGTTTGTCGAAAAGCGAAAGTATGTGATAAAATATTAGTTAAATGTTCGGCAACACTTTCTATGGAGTACATGTAGTCTAAATCTACGGGAGAGAATTAAATTGAAATGATATAATTTTAGTAAGTCATAGATTACTAGTGCAGTTTCGAAATGGTGGCAGACAAATGTTTAAAATTTAAGTAACTATATTTCATGCGAATTTAGTCAAGACACGGTTCCCAGCATATCACCGAAGTCAAGCATCACTGACTGCAGTCAGTGTGCGGGTGGGTGACCACTTGGATCAGTCTGCGTAGGGACCGAGGGTGTGCGGTATTGATTCTCGTTAAACTGTTCTACCGTAAAGTGCTCGCCTTCGCGTGCAGGTTGTCGGGCTACAGAAGCGGGGGTGCCATCCCCTCTGCTGAGGATCAAAATTGTGATGGTATGTCTTCGGATCAACCTCAAGGATGTTTCCCAGACCGTCGCCAATAGCCAATTGTGCAGCTCTAGTGCGACGTAAATAAACAAAACAAAACAAACAAACAAATGCGAATTTAGTCTTTCACGGATTTGAATTATTCCTAATATCTTGTCTTTAATTTCTAACGCTTCAAATTTAGACAAGCAGCCTAAATGAAATAATTTTGTTTCAGGGAACAAACTATGCATTAAAATTTTAATATGATTTATATTTCGGGACGGCAAAGTAAGACTTGAAATAGCTGACAATTTTTTTAAACAATAAATAGAAATTCTAAGTAACTAAAGAAGTATATATGGTATTTATTTTGTAAAATTTAACTGTAAATAGGAAACTACTGTCCCGTTAATTAATTATACTATTTAGATTTATTACATGGGTATTAGTCCCGCAGTGGACTGATCGTTAAGACATGGTTCCCAGCAGGTCACCGAAGTCAAGCATCACTGGCTGCCGTCAGTATGCGGGTGAGTGACCACTTGGATCAGTCTGCGTAGGGACCGAGGGTGTGCGATATTGGTTCTCGTTAAACTGTTCTATCGTAAAGTGCTCGACTTCGCGTGCAGGTCGTCGTGCTATCGAAGAGGGGGTGCCATCCCCTCTGAAGAGGATCAAAATTGTGATGGCATGTCTCCGGATCATCCTCAGGGATGTTTCCCAGACCGTCGTCAATAGCCCATTGTAGAGCCCCAGTGCGACGTAAATGAACAACAACAACAACAATGGGTATATGTTTCAGTTTTTTGTTAAATTTTTTTTCTTCACTGTATTTGAAATAAAATATATGCAAAAATTAATACTTAAGCAAGAAATAAAATATAAATAACGATAAAATACCATTAACATAATTTATTAAGTGCATTGCTTAATTTTATGCAAAATATGAATGCTAACAATTGATAGATATAAATTTAAATTATTTTTTCTCCTTTATTGTTATAAGAGCCGGGGTAATCAAGAAACTATGGCTATAGGTCCATACCTCGAATGTTGAATCACTCACTAAAAATGAATTCTGAAAATAACAGGAAGTATTGAAAACTTCATTCAATTCACTCACAAATACAAAACGAAATAAAATGCGGGTATAGAAGTTACAGGGAGGGTAGTGCAGAATTGAACCCACAACCGATATAATTTAACCTATTTGGCGGAAGATCAATTTGTCTACGGACAGCAGAACCGTCTTATAATTGATTCGCTTGTTATTTATAATTTGTAGCTGTTTAATAACAAACAACTCAATAAGTATGATTCCAAAGAAATGCTCATTATACGTTTGATGCAAAAATCTTCAGACTTGTATACTTGAATCGAGATCCCATTTTCATTCAAATTTCTCCAGAGGGAAGTCGTAGAGTTTAAGACCACGCAAAGACAGTTAAAAATGTCACCTAGTTGGTTGAGATATACGGCACTTGAATACACCATCTTCGATAAAACAGGGATTTTGAAAACCCACTAAAGTGTGGGATTTGAACCTACTACCTCCTACGCTTCAAAACTAAGACAACTTTAATAGAAACAGAGAAGTACGTAGCTACTTTATTTACGTCATACTAGAGCTGCACAATGGGCTATTAAAAACAGAGAGAAAAATTCGAAATGATATTTAAGGAAATACACCTCATTCTTTTTATCAAGAAGATTTATCAATTGTCTTTCTTTTCATCAGACCCTTTTCTCTCTTTTGCATCACTATGATGTAATTTACTGATCAAGACATGACTTTTTATGATTTATGATTCCTAATTTTTATAATCTATGCTTTTAAGCATCGGTTATTAAAAAAACATAGATATCACCAGGTACTAAGTTTTACCAGCTCAATTCACATATTTTTCAAAATTGATTTTTTCGATATTTTTTACTTTTCTCCAATATATCTGAGTGATTAGATAAAAAAAATTCAGTATTTTTTTTAAAAGAAAAAGACTTTTAAACTTTGAATAAAATTTGATTTTTAATTTTTTTCTAAAAATGTAGTTAGTAGTAGTACATTTACGTCACACTAGAGCAGCACAATGGGCTATTGGAGACGGTCTGGGAAACATTCCTGAGGATGTTCCGAAGACATACCATCACAATTTTGATCCTCTGCAGAGGGGATTGCACACCCGCTTTGGTAGCCCGACGACCTGCATGCGTAGTCAAGCACTTTACGGTAGAACAGTTTAACGATAACCTATTCCGCACACTCTCGGTCCCCACGCAGACTGATCCAAGTGGTCACACACCCGCACACTGACCGCCGCCAGTGATGCTTGATTTCGGCGATCTGCTGGGAACCGTGATCAGTCCACTGCGTGACAAAAACTTAGTTGTTTATTAAGTTTTATAAACAGAACTTGACAAATTTTATAAAAGGTTTTTCTTTTTATAAAGTGCAGTAACAGTTTCTTCCAACAGTGTTATATATTTTAAAAAGGCGTTAATCATTGTTTTCATTTTGAAAATTAATATATCAGTATCTAATTACATCAGTTCCTATTAAAATTAGATTAATTTAAAGGACTATAATAATTTACAGAGCCGCGATGGCTCAGGGGATAGAGCGTTCGCCTTCCAATGAGGCGATGGCTAGTCAATACGAATTCCGCATCTGGCTTGCATCGACCACATTGCTGACGTGAAATATCCTCAGTGGTAGACTGATCGTGGGTTAGAGTCCACTTGCCGTCAGACTAATCGTGGGGGGCTCTCGTGGTCTTCCCCTCCATGTAACGCAAATGAGGGTTAGTTCCATCAAAAAGTCCTCCACAAAGGCAAATTTCTCTCAATACTTAATCCAGGAGTTATCCTGTTTTTTAGATCGGGTTAAAAATTACAAGGCTACGGAGTTGAACATTAGTAATCATGAACTCAAAAATTGGGTTGGCTGTTCAACGACGGTTATAAATAAATAAATATAATAATTTACATAATTTTGTTTCAATGATAATTAATATAATAAAATAATCGTTGAATTTTTTTTTTGAAAACGCTAAAAACAAATTTTTAAATATCTCAATACTTTACGATGCACGTTTTCTTTTCTCGTGTACAAAACTTTTGTAAAATATGACAAGTTGGTTTTTCAGCAACCAAAATTATAATCATAATTCAGATGAGAGCTAAAAATAGAAAAAGATAATAATAGTTAAGAAGAATTTGAACTTGAAATAATATTTTCAAAAATTAGCCCCTGAACTAAAAATATGTAGACTTAAATACTGACTTATACACTGTGTCCCTTCATCTGAATATAAAACTTCGAATTTTTTGGTAATGAAAGAGCATAATGCTTAAAAATGTCGAGCGATTCTTGTCATTAAAAAGATTTTAGAAAAGTAAATAAAGTAAAATAACGATAGAAATTGAACACAGAAATAAAATGAAAGATTCCGAGAGTATCTTAAAAATTGAAAGTTGATATTTATTTTTAAAATTTACCCTTTTCAATGTTCAAGTTTAATAAATTTGCAATTTAAGTTAACCTTCACATTTATTCAAAATTCCTCAGGCCCCGGGTATCCCTAAAAATAGGCCCAAATTTTCACTGATCTATTTTTTTTCCATTTTTCAAATGAAAATTCACCATTTAGATTAAGATCGTAAAATTTTTTTTAAAAAATTCAAAATATTGCACAAAAACAAATAGTTAACTCGAACTAAAAAATTTTAAGTACTATTGTATATTTCGACTTTATAGTTGTGAATGATGTGAAGAGTTCAAATGAGATCAGTCTTGTTTTAGTATAGGCACATTAGTTGGCCTTTTTCGAATAATAGAAATGAAATTTGTTTAAGTATTTAGCTTTAATACATATTGTTTTAATTTTTATAGGTAGCAGAAGTAGAACAAAGGAGCTCATCTGAACTCTGTAAATTTTAAAAAATAATGTGAAGAATATTTTTTTTAAAAGAAACTCTTTAACTATTTTAACTTTTGAAAAAGGTGGAAAAGTCAAAATTTATTTAAAAAAGGTTGTTAATTTAATATAAGTTAAGGAATTAATATAAGTTTAGTTGTTGAATTAATATAAAATATGGCAGATAAAGTTCTGCTTTAACACATAGATTCTAAACTTTTAATGGTGAAAATGTTATGATTGCGTTAAGGTTTACTTCCAAGAAGATTTAAAAAGTGTTATTGAGAGATTAATAATTTATTGCTATGATTTTGGAAAGATACACTGAGAAATAAACACAAGCATGCTTTAAAAAATCTGCATTTCTTAATGGGAATTTCTTTCGAATCAATAAATTAGATTTTATTTGTAACTTTCATGGAAATAGATTTGATTCTTCGAAGGTTTTATGTTTATATCAGGCTAAAATTATATTGCGTTTCGTTAAGAATGAAAAAATGAATGAGAAATGAAAAATCGCATATAGATAAAAATGTAGCTCTTCAGGTGTCGTTTTTTTAAAGTGAAAATCAATTATTTGAATTCGTATCATGAGATCAAAATAAAATTGCATTAATAACAATATAATTTTCATATTTTAATAAAATCTGAATTTTGTTTTGAGCTATTTTTTGTGGCATGAAATTTTTGCAAATTAAAACATAACACCTTAATGACTTTTGATCTAGTGATCGGATTGTTACATATTAAGATCCAATCTTAATGGTTTACGGGGCTAAATAAAAATTTGCCAATTAATTTGTGCTTTTGATATTTCTAGTTATGAAGAAATCAGACATAAAAAAACAACTTTTTTCTTAATTCATTCATATTCTTCCATTTATTTGCATTCTTTACTCTCAAGATATGGGTGGAGAGGTAGTAGCAAACTGAAAAATATAGTATCACTAGTTTAGGCAGGACAGCTATCGAAATTTTGGCTCCTTAATGTTAAATTTTTTTTTTCAAACTTGTATAAAATAGTCACATTAAATAAATTTTCATTTCACAAGAATTCCGCTCTAGTTTTTTAATTTTTTTTCCAATACCCACCTGGAGCCACTGTTACCAATGCCACTCTTTCAGGGGCACCATATTAGGCGGAAAAACGTTGCTCCCACAGTAAGGACAGAGAAGGAAAGAATACCTACGCATTACTCGGGATTCGAACCCAGAACCTTTCTGACGTACGGCCAGTTCTCTGGCCCTTATGCAGGCCGGTCTGCTTGTTATTAAAAATTACATTCTTTAAAATAACATAAATATTTGTGAAGCTTAAAATTTAAAATTTTGATCAATAATAAATAAACAAAGAAAATAAATAAATAATTATAAAAACTTATTTCTAACTTAGAATTATCTTTGAACAAATAATTTTTATCACCGTGTGTAAAAATTATTTGATAATCTTAAGTAGTTATAGAGATGTAGTTAAAGGCACAAAAAGAAAAAAAATTGATATTGAAACTCTCAAACTTTCACCCTCTCTTTTGACTAAGATATTAATCATTAAGATAATATTCTCCATTTTGCGGCTACATATATTATCGAAAATCCAAATCCTTCAAAGGAGAAAAATCATGCTTATTCAGAGAGAATAACCCTGCTTCAAAACTAAAACGGCACATCTGCAGGCATAATACGTTTGCAGATGTGTCATTTTAGTTTTGAACCAGCGATATGTTCTTGTGTCTCATTTTGTAACATAAAATATCACCTGCAAAAATATTTTATCATATTTATTGCTAGTCTCTCGATAGTTAGGTATAAGTACTTCATTTACGTCACTCTAAAGCTGCACAATGGGCTATTTTCGACGGTTTGAGAAACATCTCAGACACCCAGACGGATGATCCGAAGACATGCCCTCACAACTTAGATTCTCTACGGAGGGGAGGGCACCCCCGCTGTAGCAGCCCGAAGACCTGCGTGAGAAGTCAAGTATTTTAAGATAGAATAGTTTAACGGGGGCGTATAGCGCGCACCCTCAGTCCCTTAGTAGGTTGATCAAAGTGGTCGCCCACCCGCTTACTGACCACAACCAATGATGCTTGACTTCAGTGTTCAACAGGGAACCGTGCCTTTAGATCAGACGACTGCGGGACGCTAATCTCTCGAATCATTAATATTCAATCACTATGTGAAAATCCTATCGTTAAAAAAATTAAAAGTTATTAAAGTGGTTAATTTTTTAATTATGCACTTGACCTTTTTTTCATATAGTTTATTTCAAGTCCAGTAACAAGGCTAAAGAGGGTATACAACAATTCTTCCCAATCAACGTAGATATCAGTATGAAATATCACATAAAATAATTTCACTGGCGATGCATTGCCAAATGTCGATTTTGACGTAGATTTGGTGATGACGTTTATATCTTGTTCATCTCCGAATCACTTTAAGGATGCTGATCATTGAAAAAAAAAAAAAAACTCCTATTGCATCGATTTTGTTTTTGCATAATTTTTTTGTATTTCATGGCGATAAAAGAGAAAAGAATAAAAAAAAAAGAATTTTCCCCTTAACCAACCATGAATGACGTCCATCCATTTATTATTTTGTTTCATGTTCTATCTCTTTTTACACCTGCAAACGAGTTTTATCACTTTTGCAAAGGGGGATCTGATATGACATTGACAATGAAAGAGAAAGGGAAAATTTTCAGAGCAATCTCTTGAGCTTTTTTTCTAGAATAAATTTTTTATAACTGATGTGTGACAATTTAAGAAAACTGACGGGCTTTCAACATATATGTTTGACGTTATGGTTGTGATTAAAAGAAAGAATATAAGAATGAGAGCATTATACATCATTATTTAGGATCTAGGGAAAATTCTTGATTATGTTTAAGAAATTTCTATAGGATTCATTCTTCAAAGTTAAATGTGGTTTTCTTTACAACTGTTTGCAACTTCATGCAATTCGATTTTTCAATTAGAATAGTTTTGTAACATGAAATTTCATATCAAAATTTTAAATCTTAGAACATTTTTTTTCAGTTAATGTATTTTCATTATTGTTTATATCTATTAGTCAAATGACTCAATAAAATTTGCCTGAAAAATAAATAAATTAAGTCCTCGCTCGGAAACAGTTATTCTTTTAGTCACCGAAAGAGGATCAAAAGTACAAATGCTTACCTAAAATTATCGTTTAAATTTGGGGAGACAAAATTATTCCATTAAAATATTGTAAATTTCCTTTTGTATTTAGAAAAATACAAGCGATAACTATGACACAACTATTTACCATTCTACCGAATGACGTAACAAAACAAGATATATTTAACCGTATTCAGAAATAGATATATAATTTGTTTGCTCAATAACAATTTAAATCAGATTTTGATTAAACTTTTTTAAAAATAAGAATTTTCCAAATATAGTTAAAAGTAATAAATGAAAGTTTGGTAAGTTTACTAATTTGGATTTAACGAATGCAATAATTTTCCGATGTTCTTATAATGATGGAAATAAACAAACAATTATCTAATTAGAGTAGATATAGCTGGAATAGTTCAAGAAGTGTGCTGCGATTAATTCAACAAAAGTACGTGAAAAAAGCAGTGTCGGATCTTCCAAACTCAAGTAACATAGTGTAAAAGAACGAAAGATGTCGTGTAAAACGCAAAATAACGTGCTTTAATAGACATAAAAATTAATGGATTGCGTGACAACTAAATGTCACTTTATGTGCAGTACATTGAGCACCTTTCACAGTCGTGTAAAGAATGCAAAGCCTAAAAAATAGTTGCTTCATTGAACGATGATATGAGCTCTTCTTTACGAATAAAATTGAAATGTGGATGTATCTATTTTACATTTATAACTGCTAACTTAATAGCTTTAAAATATAATCCTAAGAGATCGGTAAATTAATTAAGGTATTATTTTTCAAGCCAACAAATGGTTAATGATTTTAATTATAAATTTTTGCGAATGATCATATGAAAAAGAAAGATCACAAATTTTCAAGTAAATGTTCTTTTATTTGTAGGTTCTTAGTTTTAGTAAGCCTTTAACTCCACATTTTACAATAAATCCCACATTGAGAAATGAAGTACGGTAAAGACTACTAGAACATGATAAAATTTTCCATGTTCGCTTTACCATGACAAAACGTACAACCAGGAAACACGGTAATTTTTAGCAAAGAACATTCGTCATGGTTTTATGGCAAAATTAACAATAAAATATGGTGGTCTTATTGCCATGCTGTTTGGTAAATTTAACAGTTCTAGTTTCATTTGAGATCACACAAAAATGCTCATTGATAACTTCTATTTTATTTAGTAAACACTCGTTAACTTTGTTTCTCGTCGGTTGATTGTTTTTTTTAAATGTAAACTATAGGTTAACAGATACCAACATTTAAAACTACATAGCTACATAAAATATGCATTTTTAAGTGTACAAATGTCTGATAAAAACTAAACTAAATCAGTAATTAAACGTTTACTAACCAGGGCTTTTCAAACAACCTGAAATGGAAGTGTAAAGGATTCGAATCCTACCATAGCCCAGGATGCATCTATTTATTTATATTTTTCATTTATTGTTACATATACATACGCCGGCTTTTGTTCTCATTGCCAAGCTCGGCACATATGTCCTTATTAAGTCGAAATACAGATAGCACAAGATAAAGAAAGACAGCACAAATATGCATCCTAGGGTATGGTGGGATCCAAACCCACAACTTCCCCGTTACAATGGATGCATTTTTGTAATATCTTTCTCTAATTTGAGAAATCTGTTCTTCAACTTGACAAAGGATTAATTATGTAATAAATCGTACTTTGTAATGAGTACACAATACTGCATCTGTAAGCTCATCAGTCAAACTAATAAACTTGTAGTAAGATTTCTGAACGAATATTTGAAAACTCACTGCCTTACGTCACAAATTTAATATTCTGTGAGGAGAAATCCCTTTCAGAGATTCTCTAACTAAATTAATTTTCTAGACAATTTTAAAAAGCAAAGAGTTTTTGAATGTTCTTTTGGAAACTTTGCTATCAACTTTTCAGTTTTCTGAGGACGCTGATTATCTTATGACTATATATGTTTTACACTAAATTAATAAATAAATTCAGGAAATATAGCAATGTTTCTCTTTAATTATTTTTTTACAGCAGTTTGGTCTTTCCGCCAAATGCTATTTAAAATGGTGGTAGCGGGAGCGAATCAAAGCGTAACTATAGATGTGTAACAGTAAACAAGTAAATTTGGTTTAGATACATGTACTAAAAAACAGTGGTACAGTGGGCTTGAATTCCGCTATAACACTGGATGTTTGTTATTGCTGTCTTTCGTAAAATTGTGCTATCTGTTTTTCAAATTGAAAAGAGTTTTTACGACTTTCTTTGCATTTACAATAAAGCCCATACACGTTTAAATAAATAAATAAATCCCATTTCCCCCACAAAAGACGGAAAAAACAGTCACCCCAGTTTGATGCATCTAAATTTAGTGTCTTTAAAATGCTTGAATTAATAATTCAAAGCAATTATTCACGTCCTTTTACCCTTTGTTATAAATCAGAAAATTATATTTGTACAAGAAGGAATTAACAACCATCCAACTGCTATAAGTCTTTTAAATAAATAGACATTTTAAATAAAACATAGTTGCGGGATTTTAAGATTATTATTATCATTCAGATTATTATCATTCTATTTGATAAGAGATATAGACATCAGAAGGTTAAAATTACCAAATAAATGGCAAAATAAGTTACAGTTCTTACGAGCATTTTTCAGTACATATGGCATAAAAATCATTTATTTAATTAAATTTACTCTTTAGTTTTGTATTTGAAACTAAATGTATAATAGCAAGAACTATAATTTTGAAAATCAGAATTTCCGATAAACCGTCATTATAACGAACTGCAAAATTACCAAATAAATGGATTAAATACCGCATATTTTACTTTAATTACCAGAATTATGATTAATTTTACCGGAAATGTCTTTACCGTACAAGTATGGTAATTTTGCAAGAATTTTTTCCCCCGTGCACTAATGCAATTTTCAGTTTTAATGTAAATATTGCTCCATATTTATAAATGATATTTTTTTAAAAGTTTTAATTATAACTCAATGCATTGATAAATTAGCTAAGATGTTATAGCTAAGATAAGCAAAATGGACTAATTATTCTTCATAATAATTTATTTATCTCATAAATTATAACAAGTTTTGGTGATAGAATTTTTATCAGAAGCTTTTTAAATGGAAATATTTGTTTTATACTCTTATTAATGAACTAAAACAATTTAATAAAAATATAAAGACATCAAAATCAAAATTTGAAACATAGAATAAAAGTCATGTTTTAAAACATTTATAAATTTTGAAGGAATAAATTTTTAAAATTTATTTGGAACACAACAATATATGATGTTGACAAGAAACATGTTTATATGTTTTGTCAGTATTAAAAAATTTAATGCATCATGACTAAGAAAATGTTTAAAAATTAAAGTGCATAGGAATTCTAGCACTAATATTATTGCTTAAATTCGCAAAATTAAACAGAGTTTCCACTGAATTGATAGTAAGATATTAAGAAATAACTATTTAAAATATTGTAAGAAAATTATTACTATGCAATCGATTTTCTTATAAATTTAAATTTATATGAAAAAGGTATGTGTTAGTGAAATCCTTTTAATAACTTTATATTTAAAATTAATTAGAGAAGACTGCACAAGTAAATGACACAAATAATTTGATATTACTAAAATAATATAGTACCTTTATAAATAATACCAAAATGCTACTACTATAAAAATTATAGGTATAATAAATTAAAATTATAGGTATAATTGATTAGTATTATGCAGTTAGGTTTTATAAGAATTTCAATCAATTTGAAGTTTAGTAAAATTTTAAGATGTATTGTTGATGAAACAAGTCACTGAAGTTTTTTAAACTTATTTTTTGTAATGCTGCTGAAATGCTAAAAAGGAGTTTATCAAAATTGTAAAAAGGAAAGAAACAATCAAAAAATAAATAAATAAAAAAAAATTAATTAAAAAAAACTTTCATTAAATTTTTTTTTTTAAAATTGAAAACTTACGGAATCATATGAAAAGGAGTCATTGATTCAGACAAAAATAAATTTTATGAATTGTAATTTTGTTGGTTTACTCATTAAAAAATAAGTATTGTTTCTTTTTCTTTTTAAAAAAACCTCTCTCAAAAGCAGAAATCATTTTTTTAATACTTCTAATATTTTCAGGCTTATTTTATAAGACAAGTTACTAAATATTTTACAACCAACCTTCAATGATGCAAAATAACTCCTCTCGATTTCATCAAAGTGGGAACAGAATGATTAAAAAACGAATAAATAACCGGTTTTTCTGTTTAAAAAAACTGTTTTAAATTAGTATCATACACATTCCTTACGGCTAAATACAGTAATTTTTCGATAAAATGTAACTAAATGTTATTGCTTCTTACAAATTTGAATAAAATACTACAAGGCTAAATGATTTTTTATTATTCAGGTAGAATATGGGATTTCTTTCTCACTTAGACAATATCAACGGATATAAAACTTAGAGTCATGGGAAACGCATGTTTCAATGATAAGAAAAAAAATTCGTTTTTTACAAGCTAAAAGTCATGGTTTTAGTCAGCTTGTTCGGTCAAGGGCACTATTTTTGGATTCATAACAAGGTTATAACAATTATAACAATTACCAAGAGCATTATAAAATTGAAGGTAAATTAGAATTTGGTAGGTGATTAAATAAGAAAAATAAACATGTAGAAATTCATTTTTTTCCACTTTTATAGTTTATTAAAAGAGATTATAAATTTGAACGAAATATCCGCATTTAATGATGAGCGATGATTACGAGCAATATTATATTTAAAACGATATGGTGAATTTGATATCTTTCAAAAGTAGGGAAAAATTAAAGTCTAATTAAAGTCTAATTAAAGCCTATCCTCAAAATTAAAGTCTAATTTTTGTTAAAGATAAATGAGGATTTGATGTGCATAGTTGTAATGAAATACAAGCAAAAACTAACAAAATGTTGATTTATTTATCGTAATTATGTATAGTAATCAAAAAAGTGTGACCGAAATAAATAAACTAAATAATGAATGCATATTTTTTGGCAAGTAAAAAAATATGGAAATTATTTAAAGTGCTATGGCTTTTTGTAATAAACATGCATGATAAGTTTAAAATGTAAAAGTTGTTTTAATTTGTTTGAAAATCGGAAAATACATTATGAAATTAAAATTGAATTTGTTTTTTATTGGGAACATTGAAAAGATTTAATAAAGTTACATTGTAAAAAAAAAATAAGCAAAAATGTGCCAAAAAAAAGGAAAGCAAAATAGTTCCGATACAAATAATAGCTGAATTTGAGAAAAAGACCCATGCATTCAAAATTTAAACTACATATTTTTGAGCAAAATGCATAGTCTCAAAAGTGATGTGGGGGGGGGAGTGTGATGGAGATGTTCATTGGCAGCTGGCAGGATTTGAACCAAGGGCCACCTGGTTCGTAATTAGATGCTCTAATCACCATAGTTGTACACTCAAGTCCAGGGTGAGTTAGGAAGCTTTAAATATTAACTGCACTGATACAACATGCTATACATTCTATTTGCTTAAAGTTAAAGCATAGAAGCAAAAAGTGAAATTAATATTACTGATCCTGACTAAGCTATTTAGCCATATTTTCCTAATCGCAACCCTTTATACCATTGAAATTGGAAATTGCATGTCATGATATGTCATTGCTAAGGTCACTCTATAAAATAAAGCTTTCGGATTCTCCCTGGAATGGGTTGTACTACTAAGGGGGTTAAAGCATCCTACTACAAATTCAGAGATCCTTTGTTTGAATTCTGCATGTAGCAAGGATTATCTCCCCCCCCATTTGTCTCTGCTTATCTCTTTTGTGACCCTGCATATTGGTCAAAAATGAGTATATACTATTTCAATTTTAATTAAATGAGTTTTCATATTCGCCTAGTATCTGTTTCAAAGCTATTTCGACATTTTTTGTGCAGTGTATTGAAAAAATACTTTAAAAATGTAGCAAAGTTAATTTAATTAAATCCTATAATCTGTTTAGTTGACTTGTTTTGATCTCGTTGGCATGATTAAAGGCACACTCGATAATATGTATCTTCTATCAAATACTTGTAAAATCATATGCAATGCACTCAAGACTTAGATCTAAAGGAATTCTTAAAGAAAGAGGAAAAAACAACTCCAGGCATTCAGTTACAATTTGAGAATAAATTCCTTAACGTGCTGGAAAAGCTGATGTGAAAGAAAAGGATCAGAAAATGCTCAACAAAGAGCGCCTCGTTGCTCTCTCTTTTTTTTTGCTTTTAAGATTTTTAAAATTCTTAGGACACGTACATCAATAAGACGTTTAATCCATCATCCCATTTCAAGTCAAAATATTTATAAAAGAATTCTCTGATATCTTAGAACAGGCTTTTTTTTAAAAAAAAAATTTGAGAAAGCTTTTGGTTGTCAGTTTTCTTTTTTTAAAATAAGTCTAACTACATTATTTTATTTAAAACAAATGGAAGTTTAGAAACATACGTTAAACAAATAATATACTTCGTAAAACGAAAACTCATAAAATGTTTTTAACTGTCGTTTGATATATGTGGATAGTATTTGTAAATTTTTTTATCAGTTGTGACATTTTAAAATTAAATATCGAATGATGACTGAATTTAAAAATGTTGAATAAATCGATAATGTTGAAATCTTAAAGAACGCTGTTTATTTACAAACTAAATAACTCCGTTGCCACCAACAATATTTGCTTTTTGAAAGAGAAAAGAAAATTTTTTAAAAGGAGAAATGTTAAATGAATTTTTAAAATAATGATTTATGATTTTTTTGAATGATGCAAAAATATGTTTAACCAATAAACGACCTTATGTTAAAAAAAAATTAATTTGCACCATGTTTTTTAAAATATTTATTTGCAAGGTTAAAATCTCAAAAATAACAACTAGTAGATTCTCTAACAAGCATTATTCCAACCCACAAATGGAAAGGGGAGGGTCAATAAGAGGTTTAAAATAAGAAAAAAGCCTTAATTTTGTTATAGAGACCAATGAGTCATTGGTCACCAAATACGAGACGGTAGGACAAATTAAAAATTCTACGGGTTTTGTGAACGACAAGTACCATTTGGTTACTTATACTCAATTAACTTAAGTACGCATTTGATATCGTTATCTAGACAAATGAGGTTTTGTTCTTTATCCAATACTTTTGGTTGTATCATATAAAATCAAACACGAATTAATAATAAAAATAATTCGGATATGATAAAGATTTTTGTGTAAAAGAAGTAGTATTTTTGGTTTGTGCAAATGTACAGAATGAAAAAAAAGGAATTAATCTTTAAATAACTTTCTCTTATCAAGTGGTCGGATCTTCACGTACTGGGAATCAATCTTAATTGTATGAGGGAGTAACCTCAAATATGCTAATTATCAACTAGTGCAAACATATTCGTGTTGCAAACTCAGACTCAGAAACGTGCTTTTTCTGAATAAATGTATCCTTTTTTTGACAGATTTGTCTTTCTGAACCGAAATATGGGGAAAAGCAATCTAGAAAATATGTTGGTCTGGATTTTCTAATAGTCTGGATAGCAATAGATTCTAATAGTTTGGTCAGGAGAGAGGTCAAAATATCAATAGTTTGGTCAACCCCTTAATATTTATTTTACTTTTTGTGCCCTCTGTAATTTTTTAAGCTAATCGAAATTTTTTTTCACACAATTAAAAAATTCATTTATCCAAAAATAATTCCATGCAAAAATTAATTTTTAACAATTATTTAGTATTTTTTAATATTTTATTTATTATAGTCGAAAAACCTTTGAATTTTAAGGTGATTAGACACTCGGATTTATTTTCTTAGGATGAATGAACGCTATTTTTCCGTTCAATATGATTAAAGTTATATAATAATTTCCTTCTTTAAACAAAAATTCCATAAATCAGTGTTTTTAACGAAAAAAAAAACTATAAATGAGCCACTGAATTAAAATTTTAAAGACTCATTGTCGAAAAGCAAAGGAAGAATAAATAAGTACATTTCTGTATGTTGTTTGTCAAGTTTATGTGCATTATAATATCTTGTTTTTACCATTTCTCTTTTTTACTGTTTCCCATATTTTTCCTAATTTTCTGTGAAAAAAGAAAGAAAACAAAAGTTCAAAGCAAAAAGGTGATATATATATATATATATATATNATATATATATATATATAAGCTGCAAGTATATAAAACTCATAAAATAAGTTAAAAATATAGAGAAAACATAGAAAATATCTAAGATTAATAAATAAAATATTTAAATAAAAAAGATTAAAAATTTTGTTTTGCTTTGTTAGAGTTTTATTTCTATTTCCTGTAAACTTTTTTCATTCGCAACAAAATGCTACGTGCCATATTCTAAATTTTGATTTCTTAAAATAAAAGAAAGATGCTATTAAATATTTAACGAGAAATGCCCTTAGAAATTTTGGTTTTAAGGGATGGGGCACTTGCGGAGGAGCAGAATATTTCTGTTATTTATAAAAATGTGAACTGATTTTTAAGGAAAAAAACAATAATAAATGAAGAGCAACTACAGAGGGTGGTGACCGGAGTGAACAGGGGACAGAGCGTCCTCATACTCTTAAAAAAATCTTAATTTATTTCGGCTGAAGACTAATTTTTATTTTTTTTAAAGACCAAAAATAAAAATCAAACTACCGATTTTTTTTTATTTTGAAAAATATGACAATTTTAACATGATAAGAAAAAACCATCGAGATCAGAAAACTTTGTTTTCGTGCATCTAGAAACAGTTAAGTTAAAAAACAATTTTTTATTTTTTACTGAGCAAAAACAAAAAACACCTTTTTTAATTTTTCATATTGAGAAATATCACATTCAATTCTAAGATAAAAAAAATTGAGGTGAAAAAAATTCGATTCTGTGCAGTAAAAAAAAAATTATTTGATACTTTTGGCTGCAAATAANAAAAAAAAAAAAAAAAAAAAAAAAAAAAAAAACACTCTCTTGAGTTTTTTAGGTTGAAAAAATTGCGGTGCTGAAAGTCGTTACTTGTCAGTAAAAAATTCTTCAAAAACTATTTTAATTAAGTTCTTTAAAAGAATTATATATTTATTTTCAGCATTTTAATATCTTAATTGTATAGTGTTGAATTTTTTCTTTCTAATGACATCAAAATTTTAAAAAAAGTGGTTCATAAATAAAAAAAGATAAAGACATTTTTAACATATGAGCCGCAATCTGCCATTTTCTTAAATTGAGATAAATTTCAAAAAGACCACCGTAGGTTTGTCTTCAAAATTTTTGAAGTCGTTTTTCATCAAGAATTTTTCTAAAAAAATTTCATGTAAATCTGTGACATGACGGAAACAGCAATTGGTCGATTTCACCTTTGGCGATTGTAGTTTGCACGAATTTATACCGATGAGGAAAGATCTCCTGCCAAAGTATTGATTGAATAACTTAGTGATAATAGATAATTGTAATACGATGCATTTTACAAATACATCTTGATGACAATGGAATTCTCAAATAATTTTCTGAATTAAAAATTAATTCAAAATGAAACTAATTTTTTGATTTCCCTCATTACTAATTTTATTTGATTAATTTGCATGAAATAAAAATCATCCTCTAAAAATAATTGAGCGTTTGCGTTTTAAAAGTTTTAGATCAACATCGAAATTATTTGAGAGCTTAAACTAATATACTTAGACTAAAGAATATTAAAATTTCATTAATATTACAGTAATATTACAGAAAAATGCCATAACTTATAAGCTGTAAATAAATACCATATTCTACAAATGACATTTTCTTATTATTTCTCATAAGTTCCGACTAATCCATCGTTACAGAAAAGAACAGTTTAGAAATAAAAAAAATTACCTTCTTACTCGTCGATCAATTATTCCTTTAAAATGATTAAATGGTAAAATTTACTTCAGGTATTTTTGAAGTATAAATGGTAAATTTCTTCAATTCTTTTAAATATTGCAAATATTTGACTGAATATATGGTTTAGAAGTTGAATTCGATGACAAGTGCAAACGATTTTGAAGT
Organism: Parasteatoda tepidariorum; assembly: GCF_043381705.1. Taxonomy (NCBI): domain Eukaryota; kingdom Metazoa; phylum Arthropoda; class Arachnida; order Araneae; family Theridiidae; genus Parasteatoda; species Parasteatoda tepidariorum. Next base: position 72,017,670 of record NC_092207.1, read on the forward strand.
TACTGATTTAAATAAAAGCTTAACTAGATCAGTTGCTTTCAGCCTTGGATAAATCTCATTTATTTTTGCGCAGACGATTTCTGGGAATTTAAGAAGCATGCTTAAAGGAACGAATATGAAAAGTAATTCATTAATATTCTAAAAGAAAACTTTTTTAAAGACTTTCATAGAATAAAGTCTGAAAATTGATAATAAATTTGTAGCAGATTTTTTATTTTTAAAAGTCAAATATTAATATATATGTATATTTACTAATTTTATTTTTTTGCGTAATTTTATCACAATTTTATGTAACGTTCTAATTTTAAATCATACTTTTAAGACAGGTAAAAACTATTCGCGATCGCAACGAACTATAGGGGGCGTTGTTNGCTAGACGGCGTACTCGAGCGTTGCGATCGCGAATTTGCACTTAATGCAAAAGAAAAAAAATTGCTTGTTCAAAATAAAGTCAAGTGATAAAATTTATATTCCAGCCTCATTATTTCAGGTAGAGTAACAGTTTCTAAATTCCTACGAATAACTCAGCACAATTGGGTATACTATAGCCTACGTCACAGATCGTGTTATTCCTACTAAATTTAACTAGTAAACAGCATTTTCTGCGAACCTGATTTCTAGCAACAAGTAAAAGCATCAAACGAAGTGCCTTGTTTATAAGTCGCTACTCGCCAGGTTGGAATTGTATTAGTCTAGTTCCTTTGGAAATAATTTATATTGTTGTTTTACCGAAGTTTATGAATTTAGTAAACATATTTAAAACTCAGTTTATTAATTAAACTAAAAGGTAAATGTTATTCCTAGTAAGTGGAAGTAGTTGTGCTCTTTTCATATTATACCCAATTATTCTGGTGTATTAAATAAAAGTTGTCTAACTTTAATTTGCTCGGTTAATGAGCTACGATATAGTTTATCTTAATCGAGGATGCATTTCACCCGAGAAATTAACTTTTTTCCCTTCGCAGACGATTTTAAAGAAAGTAATCAAGAATGTGTAATTACAAGAACAACGAAAAAAAAAAGAATATCGATTAAAGAATATCATGAATGTATTTTACCTAATAATATGTAAACTTTCATTTTGCAAATTTTTTTGAAGCATATTAAATAAAGTTTTTTAATGAATAAGTTCACACAAAATTAAACTACCTTTTTTTTGCTACATGCTTTAAATATTCAAAGAAAAGTGGATTAAGGAATATTTTTTTTTGTGGAATAATTTTTTTTTGAATATTTTTTTCAAATATAACCCACGTGACCTGCTGCATATTTGTAGCATAAATTCATGAAAAACATTTTCACCAACTTAATATTTTTTTTCTACTTTACGGAAACAATTTTAGTAAAGTTCAAATTTCATGTGCGTATTGTTAATGATAAATATAAGGCTGCTGGCAGAGAAATGCTATTTTATGTTTTATAAAATAAAAGCAGCAGGAAACTAAAGACAGCATGCATTTAACCTCATTTTAACTACCCCTCCCATTCTAAGATGCATCTAAAAGGTGTTAAGTGGGTTAAGCTTGTCGTTCCTTAGGTTCCAATATTTTCACTATTGTTAAATTCTTTGCCAAGAGTAATGACGATAAAAAAGTGACATGACTTGCAACCAATATATAAGGAAAAGTTTTGTTCTTTTTTTGAGAAATGTTTTTCCTTCTTTTTCTTCATTTTGTTTACTTCCATGACAATAAATCATAGATACGACAAACCCCTCATTTAATGCTATAATCTTAAGAAGAGTTACAACTTTTATCGCCAAATTTTAAAGTGGAAAGCGATCTTTAAAATTTTTAAGATGTATTGAAAATTATTTCCAAATTATGAATAAATTGAATATTTTGAGCTGAATTATTTGGTGACTAAAACGTTTAAAGACTGACTCGCATACTATTTATACATATCATGTTGTGCAAATATTTCTAAACGATAACAGCTGTATTTATTAATAAGTATTTATATTACCTATGTATAAACAAAAAAAAATATATCTGCACAATTAGTTTTTTTAATTAGCGCTAATTTTGTCACTTTTTTAAAACTATTTCTCAATGATTAAAAAGTTTTCTTAATTTATTTGTTGAAAGCAACTGCTATTTTCTTTTCAAAGAAAGTACAAATGAAGTTTTTAATATTTTTATAGTATTTAGGTTTTCCAGCAACTTCAATTATTTTTGTTAAAAATCTAAAGGGGCATTGTGTGGGAGATGCAGAAATTTCGAAATAGAAATTGGAATATAGAAATTTCGAAGCTTGTTGACCCAGAATATCGTTGGAATTTGCGTCAACATTAATATGGTGCTAGGCTGAACCATATAATCGTAATTTTTAAACTTGGCTGCACCATATTATGGCTCACTTATATTGATAGTATAGTTAAGCTAAACATCATGTTAAGCTCGCAACGAATTCGCAACGAGTTGTGATTCTGCGTTAAACTGATCTTTCTGAGAATGCTGTTCAGTGAGTTTATTTTTTACAGTATTCCATGAGTAATTTTTTTTAATGTCGTAGAATCTCGTAAATAACTATTTCCTTAAAATACCTTTTGATCAAAACGAATTAGATGTAGAGTTTTCACTCTAATGCAGGAGCATGTGAAAAGGCTAAGCTATTTTTTTCTTTCAAATCACAATAAAATGGCACATCTTCTAATCAAACCTGAATAGCGGCCCACTGCTTTAATAAGCTTAATAAACAGTTGGGGTATGTTTTCTTTAAAGGGTGGGATGTATTTTCTTAAAAGAATGTCGAGTACGAGTTTGTCTAGTACTAAAGTACATTGCAAAATATGTTTATATTTTTTAATCCACAGAAAAAATTATGAGTTGATTTAAATATGTTTTAACTTCTCCCCAATTTATTTCTTTTATCAATTAGAATGGTATCAGAAATATTATGGCTATTTAACCTTATCAGTTGTGAAATTAACCAGTCGTGAAGTTAAAATAAATTCGGAAAGTAAAAAACAGGGAAGCGTTTATTATTATTATTATCAATAATGTGGTTCAGCATTTCCCTCAATTTTTATTTTATTTTTCGACTTCTGGATAAGTCTTAAATATTTTCTTGTAAATGCTTTGAAAAATTTTCACTCAGAAAAAATTTGTGGTTTTATAAGATGTTATACTTCGCCATATTAGGAAGCAAATTGTTCGAAAAAGTTTAAAAAAAATTAAAAAAACTTTTAACTTTAATTATGTAGATTGATAGCAGATTTGCATTGCAGATAACTTTAATTATGTACATTGATAGCTTGGCAGATTTTTAACTTTAATTATGTAGACATTTGATTTGCTGGTGTAAACTATATGAAACATTTTAAAACTGAAATCCCTTTAACCATTTTTAAAACTTTAGTTGGTTATCACAAGATATTAAGTAAATAATCTCCATAAACTGAAGTAGCAAGATATTACCTGATTAAGAACTTCAATTGTTTTAAAAATACATCATAAAAAGGAAATAACAGTCGACATGTTTCAAGGGTTTTAAAAATCGGCGCCCATTTTTAAGACTTGGCAGACGTAAATGAAAAGAAACAAAAGTGATTTGAAATATGAAATGTAACAATGCCACAAAACGTAAAAACCGCAGTAACCGAGAGAGAAAAAACGAAACATGAAAAACCACAGTGGGTGAGAGAAGCATATCAGGGTAAAATTCATTCAAGCACTTTAGCTAGTTGGAAAGTGCTAATATATTCTGAATATTGATTGACTATGTATTCTATTTGACAATAAAATAATAATAAAATCTCATTGCAGAGGTCAGGAAACAACTGACATTCTCATTTTCTTCAGGCGTGGAATTTCAGAAGGTATTTAAGTGCTCTAGCTAGTCGGAATTTATATGAAAACTCGAATACAATATTACACCCACACACACAAAATTGGCTACGACATTTATAACGATAATTCGAAACCGGAATTGTTCGTTTTTTTACAGTTCGTTCGTCATCGTCATTATTTAAGATGTTAAAGTTGCTGATTGCAAACTTGAGGTCTGTTTTTCTTGATGGTTGTAATTTATAATAAATAGACATGCTTTCCTGTTTTTTTTTAAATACATTATACTTTTATATTTGCATCTCATACGCAAGTTTTCCTACAAAAAATAACAACTAATTGCTGATATGCTTGTAGGTAACGTAAGAATGAATTTGATGCTAAATAAAAATATAGCATGCAAGTAATAAAATATATTTTATTATAAGTTAAAATAATATGAGTCTATGTTCCCTCGTAAAATGTTATACTTATTGCTGCAATAAACTTAATTAAAGACCGTCTGGTATATCCAGTTGATGCTATTCCTATAAGGGTTAAGGTATCATTATTTTTGCATGTACCCAAATGAGTTTTACTCCTTGACCGGAGATTGAATTGTGTATTTATACGACCAAGGTCTTTTTCCTATGAAAAAAAATCGATAGGCGATGGGAATAATGACTTACTTTAAATAAACTGTTTCCCATCGGTTTTTTCTTCTATATATTACTATTGGTTTTTTTCTTCTTCTCTCCAAATAGTGTGTTTATATGACTTATCGTCAATGTTGTTAAATGGTGTTACCATGGATACCTAATGCAGCTAAGAGTGTTAGAATATTATAGGAAAGCGTTTTGTTTCTGCTTCAGTCCGATGTACAAATATGTGTTGTAAATAAATCAGAAGTGTTTTGTAAATATAATTTTATAGTTATTTATATTAAATGATGAAATAAGTTTTTGGAACAAAAAAGGCAAATTAGAAATTTTCGATATTTCATTTTTGCTCGTCATTTATTAAAATAAATAAAAATGGCGTTATTTCATTATTGTTACTCGTAAATGTATAAAACACGCTATTCTACAGATTATTTAAGTCAGTGGTTACCCAATGGGGTTCCGCGGAACTCTAAAGTTCCCGGAACTCTAAGTTCCGTGAAAGGGTCATAGGAATTCCAACTGAAAGGAATTTTTTTCAAACAGTAATGATTTTTTAAACATTTAATTGTATTTATGTTCAACCAATACTCCTTAATTTAATTAACATTTCAGTTATTTTAATGAATTTATTTAAATTTAATGCCAATGAAAAAATAAATAATAAAACTCAGAAAATGAATTCCAATATTCCAAGAATATCCATTTATATAAAAATAAAATTCCATTAGAGTTTCTCATCCAGCTTTTAAGGGAAAAAAAATTTAATATTAAACATGTTTTTCGAATAATTGTTTCAACGTTAATAAACAGCTTTTCGAAATAATTCAGCTAATTTTATTTATTTTGCGCTTATACATACACCACCGAATTGAGATGCCGCTCCAGATTTATGAATTTATTTATTTAAGATCAAACTTTAATTGATTAAACAATGATAAAAAAATATTTATCATTAGTAAACATTAAAATTATCATTGTTTAATCATTAACAATGATAAATATAATTAGAAAGCATTTTTCGGTCAGTCTATTCACATTTGCTAAATGAACTTAATTTGAAAATTCGGGGTTCCACCATAAGAAGCTCGATAATTTAGGGTTCCGTATTCCCAGAAAAAATTGGGAACCGCTGATCTAGGCAATCTGCATACTATTTGGGGTGATCCCTTAAAGTGCAAAAAATTACATAGGTAATGTTCACATTGTCTACTAGACACTCGGTAAAGTGGAAAAAAAACTAGATCTTTGCTGGAAAAACAACAAGTTACAGAAGTACGCCTAAACTGACATAATTTTATTTATTTTTCGATAGCAAAAAAAAAAAAAAAGCAAGTTAATATAATCAAACAATCAGCGAATTAGTTGATAAACTCAATGATCAATCAATTAAGAACTGTTATACAGAGATTGAAATAGTTTGAAATCTTATTAAAATTAGGGATATTAAAATAAACCAAACGAAAAATGAAAAGAGAAGAGTAAGAATTAGGCAAAAGAAAGGAAAATATAAACTCATGGAGTTTAATGTTACGAAAACCGTAAATTTGCACATTACCTAGATAAAATCCGGAAAAACCTGGATTTTTCACTTCACTTTAATGGATTTCCATAGTAAATTAGTATATTAGTTAGATAAGGTTCATATCAACAGATTTTAAACTTAAACCGTATGATAATAATAATTTAGGAAATTATTTTCTTAGGAATTAAAGCAAAAAAATATTTCAGTGATTTCTGTAAATATATTTGAAGACAATTAAAATTATTTTAGTTAATATCAATCATAATTAACCAATTCGATTAGAAATTAATTCCTAAATAGTGGTTTTGAGAGATTATTAATTTTAAAGGACGAAAAGTTTCGAAAATAGTCTTTAATTATTATCTTTAAAAACGCTTATTTTACTGTTATTTTATTAGTATTTTACTAATTAAAGTATAATTTCATTTTGATGGTTGAAAAATTGTTTTTATAAGATTTGCGAACATGCAGTGTGTTAATAATATTTTTACTAAAAATTTTTGTATCAGTTTTTGGAAAGATAACGTCGCCTTAGGAAGTTATACAAATTTTTCGATGAGTTTCGCAAACATATTTTGATGCACGGAAAAAAACAATTCTGGTAAAATTACCAAGCTGTTTGGTAATGACAATTCTGATTAAAAAATCCCTGCAATTCTGGTTAATAAAATCAAATTATACGGTGTTAAAGCCATTCATTTGGTAATCTTTCCGTTCAGAAAGTAATGATTACTAGTTTCCGAAATTATAGTTCTTAATACCACTCATTTAGTACAAAATACAAAACTGAAAAGTAAATGTAGCGAAATGAATGGTTTTTATAGCATGTTCTAAGGTTTCATAATAAAATTGTCAGTCTTTACCGAATTTAATCGCATGTTATAAAACTATATTTTATTGCTAATTTTACCAAAATCATTACAAAAGCGCTTCAGTAAAAATGACCGAGGTTTTTGATGTTCCTTTAGAGCCAGAGACACGGTAAATTTTACCATATTCTGTTTTTTTTTAACCCTATTTTCCTTCTAAGTGTACCATACGCATTAATGTAGCTTATGGTAATATAAAAAAGGCTTGATTGTGTTAAATTGTTAATTTATTTTTTAATTGTTTTCTTGATAACTTCTCAAAATTTTTTAAGCAAAATTTATTTTATTTCTTTATATTTTCCTTTTTTTCCTTTTTCTGATACTTGGTATCGATTCCTTCTATCGACAACATCGGAAAAATAATTACTTTTTATATTATTACACAACAGTTTAAATATATCCACCTTATTACTGACGATGGATCTCTATATTTTGAACAGATTGCAGTACAATAAAAAGGCACATATAACTTGTTTGATTTGTTTGTTTATTTAGAATACTGAGCGAATATCAACGAACTGTTTTATTTACATTTATCACTTCTGCACACACCACTTTAATGAGAATATCAGCCACTCACTTCTTTGAGCGAAACTAGGCAATATATTACGTCTAGTTGCGGTCCACAAAGACCCTGAAAAAAGTAAAACAACGATTAGAGACTAATTAAAGAGTAAAGCTATTAAAAATGAATGGTTTTATTGTGTTAAAATCCTTACTTATTGCTATGTTAAATTTTTTAAATTCTTCTTACAATTAAGGATTACTTGTTTAAGTTAACTGCAATAAGCTATATTCATCTTCCGTGTGAAATGATTTGCTTAAACTGTTTCTTTTTCTAACTACAATTGCTTACATAATTATCGAAACTGGCAAATGAGATCTACTGAATCCCCAAGGCTGAACTAGATCGTAACCGTTGGTGTACAGGCTAAAACACTACCAACGGTGAAATATATAAATTTGATCGTACATATCAACTCGAAATTTCTATTTCTCTCCAGTAGGGGGCTTTGGTTCCCTTGTAAATGTTTACGTTAGTTAAGCAGTGTTATTACCTTGATTATTCACATTTAAAAAAATATATAGATATTTTTAAAGGCAGTTTGTACCTGTAAAAAGTTATCTTTGAAATGGTAAACTGCTTCGTTCCTTTTTGCACATCCTACTACTCTCGAACAAAAAAAGAGAATGAAAACGGCGGAAAACGTATCTCTCACCATGTATTCCCAGTAGATATTGAATTGCGTGAGTGTTGGGAAACTGAGAAATTGTCCAACAAACTCAAGATTGTTTGATATTTTTTCATAATTTACACTTATGTATCAAATTATATTTATAACGTATATAGTTTTATAATTTTCCTTATTTGTAGCTAAGTGATAGCAACAAATACGGAAACACATATAAGACAATTTTATTTAAATTACACAACCAATGCTTTTTCAGAATATAATATAATAATTAGTCTTTCTAATCCATAAAAAAGATTGGATGTTTTTTCAGAAAAAAGGGCTTATTTTAAATAATTAATAAAACTTCAGTTTTTAATCCACCAGAAAGTAAAACCGTTTTATTTACTTTTATTTTAATATCTTTTACTTTAACATCTTTCATTTATTTTTATTTTATCATTAATTTTAGAAATCTTCATTTTTATAATGAATCTTATTCAATTTTTAACAACTTGAAAATCAAAATTTTCAATTGTGTAAGTTTCCTTTCATTTAAAAAAAGGAAACTAGAACCCAAACAACAACAGTTTACATAGAGGACACTGCTAACTGTCCTGAAGCAATCATGCTCTCATGATAATCCATTTTGGAATATTGTTATTGTCCGAGTGTGCTCCGTAAGTTACAGATCTAGTTCAGCCTCTAAACCCAAAATCAAAATCAAATCGAATACATTATTTAAAATTGGGTACTTGCACTTCAAGAAGAAAATGATCACAGATCCCGGCACATAACGTCAGCGCCTCTTGATCGTTTATAAGCAAAATGGCGTATTAAAGTTGAGGTAAGTTTCTCCACATCAGTTAGAATGTTAATTAACGTGAAGTTAAATGAATAAAGCGCCGTATCGCACATCAAATTTGCTGAAATATAATTCTTTCTTGTCTACGTCTTTTACTTAACTTGGATTTTTTATTTGTTAGTATATTTCATTGTAAACGTGATACATTTTTGTTTTGTGCACCTGGCAACTTCGATGTATAATAAAGTTTGTTTATGTCCGACATGGCATCTTGCCTGTCTTTGTGTTAGGTAAGAATTATGTAGTGAAAGAATTGAAATATTTGAAACATTTGTGAAAGAATCATTGTGAAAGAATAAAGAGTGTGTCCTTTACGAAAATTGATATTTGACAATCTTGGCTTACACGAAATAGAAGGGAAAGAACAGTTTCTATCGTAAACAAATGCCACGCTTCAACAATCAGGATTGAGATGCCCACAATACGTCACTTGGTATCTAAGGTATCTAAGTATAATAAGCTTACGAATAAATCATAATTCAGTAATCGAAGTAATAGTATCGGTATATTGTTCCAACGGTATCGGTAGTATCAATACTTTTTTTGACACCTTTTCAATGCTAAGTATCGATTTGTTCTACAAAGCACTGCTATAAGTGTTTTAATAAATTTTATTAGCGAAAAATTTGTTTAAAGATTTTTATTAATATGAATTTTAATCGATTTATTTAAGTGGAATTCGATTTTGGGAAACATTTACAAATGTATATTCCTTCTAATGACTCTAAAAACAACGGTTTTAAAATCGATTACACTCTTATTTTACTATAAAGATTCATAGAAAGTGTTAGAATTAAGAATTGAAAAAAATTGATTTAGAAATAAGATAAAAATCACCATTAGTTATAAGGTGTGTACAACACTCATAAAATTCGAGGCGTTTACTTTTTAAACGTAAAATAAAATAATAAAAAAAAAAAAAATAAGCCAAACAAATTTTCAAATTTTCGATAATATTTATCAAATATTTCCTTTCAGCTGTGTTTTTTATTCATCATGCTCGTCACGTTATCGAATAATTAGGAAGCAAAAAAGGAACATATTTTCAATAATTGCACTAATAAGGGATTGTATACATATATATTGCTTAAAAAGTTTTTAAAAGCTAATTTTAAGTATTTTTTTTCTACGTATACAAAATCTTTATCCTTTTCTTTAATATCATTGTAAGTGAAAAATAGACAATTTATTTCTATCAATTGATTCTTCACTTTTTTTTCTCTCTCATCTACGCATTACCGAGTTACATAATTATTCAAATCAATTGAAGTTATTTGTCGGCGTTCATATTTTCAATTTTGAAAACATTATTACTTTTTAATTGCCCTTGAAACTAGTACCAGTTTATCTTACAACCAGTTTATCACTTATATTATAGTTAGTATGCTCTTTGGATCGTGAAATAATTTGAATTATTAAAACCACAAATTGAGGATGGATATATTTTAATTGAATAATGAAACATTAACAGAGCTTCCTGTTTTAGTAAGCTTTAGATAATGTTACAGCTAACAAAGTAAATTTAACGAAATAAATAAGGTAATCATTAAAATGTTAGGGCCCGGGATAGCCTGGTCGGTAGGGTGCTGGGCCTATGTTCGAGAGTTCGTGGATTCGAATCCCTCCGGCCGAAGAGTCCCCGTGTAGTAAAGTGACTGATGCCCGTTAAATCTGTCGAGTCGCAAAAGTCATCCATGTTCCCATAACAAATCAATACATCTGGGGGTACTGGATTGGAGATCGATCGTTCTTTGATTCAGGTCAAAATTTCGATTTGTGGATGAATGAATGTATGAATGGGTCTGCCCTATAAACGGGTGTGACGTATGGTGGGGCAGAAGTCGAATTTTTGGCCATAGATGGCGCCACTGGAAAATAAGAGCAATCGTACCCCATCTGCCTAAACAGGCATACGTCAACAACAACAACATTAAAATTTTAAAACGAAAATAATTTTGTATTTGAAGCTTTCTGACTTAATAAACTTTTTATCAGGCTTTATTAAATTTTTATTATAAATTTTATTAAACTGTGATTTAGTGATTAATGTGATCTTGCGTACAAATTAAAACGTTCCAATGTCTGTCAACGTTTATATTTTATAATATAATTGAATTTTTTGTTATAAGTTAATGTATCATGAACCACTCCGAAAATGAGCATTGGGAAATTTTCTATTTAAATATACTGAAAATTTATTTTTTCTTCGAATGTAAATCTTTTTACTTAAGCTGAGATGTTAAAATGAATTAACCTAAGAAAACTACCGTACTTTTAGATTAACCAGGTGCAGACGAAAAGTCGCCAAAAAATGTAGACCTCCATTAACTTTTTTTAAAATATTTTTTTATTTTATTTATTTTTTAATCTCATAAATTTCAAATAAAATAAAAAAACAAAGAAAAATAGTCAAATTTTCTTGCGTTCGCCTGTCTGAAAAGTACCGAATTTTTCATAAAAATCAGAATGGAAATTTAGAAAGTTTACTTTGTGTTGTGGGCTTGTAATGTAAGCAAAGAACATTTAAAATATTCGGCGTGATAAAAGAAGGAGAATATTGATGATACCGGCAATTATCAAAGATAGTAGGAAACATTACAAGCAGCGACCACTGTGCAGACGTAAAATATCCTCAGTGGTAGATGGATCATAAGTTAGAATCCCTTTGACGTGAGGCTAACAATAGAAAGTTTTCGTGGTTTTTCTCTCCATGTGACGCAAATGCTGGTTAGTTTTTTTTAAAAAAAAGGCGTTCACGAAGGTTAGTTTGTCCCAATGCTCGATCCAGGTATTCTCTTGTCTTCTATGGGTGATTTTGAAAAATATAAGGCTACAGAGTTGAACATCGGTAGTCGTAAACGCAGAATTGGGCCGACTGTTAAGCGCTGGTTAGCACATTAACAAATTTCAAGCAAAGACTTCATATGAGTCTAATAGTTTGTGGTGCTTTAAAAAAACATAGGAACCTTTGCTTCTCAGTCATCTTGAAATTCATACTTTCTAGAATATTTTGAACTATTTTAAAAAATCTCAGAAAGCTAGTAACTACGGTATGAAGTTTCAAATACTTATTTGAAACAAAATATTTGTTAAATGGGCTACATTCGATCAATTTTTTTTTCGGATTTTACGAAAAGAAATAATTATTTTTACGATAAAAATCAAATTAATTTTATTTAAATGCTTCCTAATTATCTTCTGCAGACTATTTAAAATCATCTTTAGGACTTTTATTCATTTTATTATTACACAGACAAATAAGGGGATGCCTCCCTCAATAAGTGGTCTCGTCAAACGTTTTGTGGCATGGGGGTAGCCAATTCAAATCTCATCATAACACTTGATGTATATTTTACTTTATTGTTTTTCGTTCGGCGTTGAACAGTTGACTCAATTCTGAGTTTAGGACTTTCAATATTCACCTCCATAGCCTCGTAATTTTGAATGCATTTTAAAAAAACTTCCTGAACCAAGTATTGGGGTTCAAACTAGTCTCCGTGGAAGATTTTTTGATGGAACTAACCTGCATTTGCGTTACACAGAAAGGAAAATGTGAAAACCTCCCATGGTTAGTCTGATGGCAAGAGAATTCTAACCAATAATCCGACAACCTCTGACATCTCCTCTGCAGAGGATCGAAATTATGAAGGCATATCTTCGGATCATCCTCAGGGATGTTTCCCAGACAGTCGCCAATGGCCCATTGTGCAGCTCTAGTGCGACTACAACAACATCCAACAACCACTGATGATGTTTAAAGTCGGGAATGTGGTCGATGCGAGCCATGAGCAGAATCAGTATCAACCAGACACCGCTGTGATTTGAACCTGACGCGCACCTCATTGGGAAGCGAACACTCTATCCCTTGAGCCACCGCGACTCTTGGATGTATCTTTATGACGATTTTCCCTAATTTGTGCTGTATATTCTTGTCGCAAAACTTCAAATTAATTTACTTTTTGACTTTAAGCCTTTCGATTTAACTTGACAAGGCCTCATAAGCCGTCTTTGTAAAAACTTAGGCCTATATGAAAGTGCAACAGTAAATAAATACTTTAATGTGTATGCTTGTGTACTCATTACAAAGTACGCGTGTAAACTTTTTTCAAGTTGAAGACTCGTCCAGAGAGGCTCCTTATTTCCGTTGTAAAAGAGAGTTTTCTAGTTTGAAATTTTTTCTTGTGGTAAATGGGTTTAAAGATTTATGAATCCTCCTTAAATTTAACAAATGACTAGCATTGTTTATTTTTTATTATGAGTAGAGGACTAACATTTTGCTTGAATATTAATTAATTTTTAACAAATTTAAATTTTTTCATTGCAATTTTGCTCAAAACACTGTTTTTAACCTTTATCATCGCGAAGATCGAGATAACTTCCAGAAATATTCGCACAATAGAAATATTCATCTTCCAGAAATATTCGCAGTTCGCTAGAAACAAAATAACTCGTCTTCTACATATAGATTTTCAACGTCATATTACCATTACCAGTAACTTATTTACTAACTTTTAGTATGGATTATTATTTTCATTTTATTAATTTTATGCTGGTAGCGCTTCGTGTTCCCGTGCCACAGGTCCTGGGTTCGATCCTCGGACCGGGCAAGGTTGACTCAGCCTTCAGTGGGTCGATAAATGAGTACCAAGCAAGCTTGGGAACTAAACACTGGGGGTTTCGCGTTCGGCTGACCACCTAACCGGAACATCTGCTCCTGCACCCCAGAGCCCAAGGTCAAGAAAGCTGAGATGGGCACAGTAGGCCTTGGCTCTCTATGGGCTATCGAGCCACTGAGTTTAGTAGTTTAATTTTGTGCATGTAAGCACAAGTGAGAATTCTTATTGAGTGCAATTGATTATTATTTTTTAAAGTTAAATAAGCAAGCTTTAAAGGAATTGGGGTTTTGTTTTAATTTTAGAGTAGAAGGTGAGACAAATGAAGATGAAAGTTTTACATGCACTCTGATTCAATTTTACAACGTGCAAAAAATTCATCGTGCAATAATATTTGTATTAATTGTTCTTATCTTCTGTTACCGCTAATACCATGAGCATTCTACCATAGCTTACTAGATGCTATCACAACTCTCAGCTGGGATTTTGTTTGAATAAAAGATTCTACTTGAACGTCCGATTTTGATCCAAGTGTTTTGATCAATTCATCAGCTTCGGTTTTGTATGCATTCCATATTTTTAGAAACGCCTGCATTGGATTTAATACAAACTCGTATAGTTTAATAAAGCCGCTTATGAAAGATTCATGTTTTTCAGTACAAAGGAAAGTATGTGTCTGCTTATTTGCATTAAGACATATGATAAAATGAACCTTTTAAAATATTTTTATAAGTTATAAATGAAATATAATGATCAAAGCTGAATAAAGGAGATAATATAAACATTTTAAGTACTATGTTTTTCGTCATATTGCCTTATCGTCTTCCTGCTATTGAGAAATGATATAAAATCCGTTTTAATTTTTTTCTGCATGAGCTTATAATCATACATTTAAATATAATTATGTCATAACAATTGAACTCGTAAGATGTCTCATAATAGGATTTGGAAGCTAATAATTTGAACAATAATTTGATTCAATTTTGAAGCTAATAATTTGAACAACGTGGAACTCATATTCAGTTATTGGGAAAATCATATCTAGGGGCAAATATGGCTCACTTTTAAAATTTTTTTTGTCATTGAAACTTTTTAAAAAAATAATTAAAAATTAAATAAGTTAAACAATATACATTGACCTCATATATGTCTCATAATAACTCCAGTAGTTGGGAGCTAATAGGAGGCATTATTTAAAATGTTTTGAGGAACTTATTTCAAGATAATGATATTTTCAAGTTGGCATTTTTGGTGACTCATATTTAGTCTCCATAGTTGGGAGCTAATACATAACAATTTATTTTTTAAATTTTCTTTTTAGGACATTAATGTTTTCTTCATCATTAACGTCATTTAGACACACATTGTTCGAATTTTCATTCTAAAATTACGTTAAAATAACAGACAGCAGCAGTCTATCTATCCAATTAATCGTAAAGTTTACGGTAAAGACGAATTTTTTACCTTTAAGGATTTGAAACCGTTTACAACTAGTATGGTTAAAAAACAATGAATACTAAAACTACGTGGTTTTTTCACCATTTAAAACTAGCATGGTATCCAAACCATAAGAAAAGAATTCAACTGGACTTTTGAGATGAGCTTTTTGTTAGGTAATGGACTATGGAGTTAAGTTGTGCTTTATCAAATGAACTTTGGAATGCGGTTTCATTAATTTATTTGGTTATTTCACCAATCGCAAAAGATGGGACATACTGGTATTTTTGTGTTAAACAGTCTTATGGTGCTGCCATAAATGCGTGAATGAGAGTATCATATCTTAATAGACCAGGGTCACAAATTGTACACTGGAAACTATTCATGTGTTGAAGGAAAAGGAGGAAATATTGTGGTGCCAACGTCGGGACTCAGACCCCTGCTCTGTCGTCATAAGATTGACAGATTAGTTCTCTCAGCTATAATGTGTAACCGGCTGCAAGAAACTAAGTGGCTTCATTTACAAAAAAGGAGTTGAAGAAGATTAATAAAAAATGATTCGAAAAGTAGAGCTAAGTTTTTAACACTTAATTGCTAGCTCTTTAGTCAATTCATTAGGTTTTCTTTAATTTAAATTATCAGATCTTTTTAAATTGCAATAATTCGCGAAAAAAACGAGAATACTGTCAATAGCACTAGAGCTATATAGCTTTCTCATAGCAAGTGTGAAGCTAAAAAGAAGGAAGCATATCATTATTTTTTTATTTCAATGTGATGCAGCATTCCCCCCCAATTTTCATTATATTTTTCGATTTCTTGATACACTTGCAATCATTTCTTGTAAATATTTTGAGTAATTTCTAATACCCCAAAAATATATATATATAATTTTACATGATTTAATATTATTGCTTGATATATTAGATTAATGTTTAAATACGTTTTTTATATCATATATTTCAGAATTGATAAATCAATAAAAATATTGTACATAGTTGTTATGAAACAACATTGGATGTTTCTAATTTTATTGCTGAAAAATAACTCAATCAAATTGCAATAAATTTTAGTCATTTATTCCATACCTTTGAGAAATAAAATTTTTACATTAAAAAATTATTCTTACGAAAATGCAAATTAGAAAAAATAAAGGAATTCTTTAAATTTGAAAATAAATGGCAAGTTTTGTAGCATTGCAACTTTAGTTTAAAGGATTCCGAGAACGATTTTGAATTATTTTGTCCTAAGCTTTTAAGGGAACATTTGACATTGGAATACAAATTTCTGATATAGATAAATAATTAACAAATTTAAAAAGCCTTAATTAGTGTAAGTAATTTCATTAAGAAAAAATATTAACATCAAAATAATTTACTGAAATAAATTTTGACTAAATGTTTGTTAAAATTTTAAAGTTTAAAAATGTACCTTGCTTCTCTATTTTGGTCTTTTTCTTCAGAAAATTTCCATACTAAACTATTAAATTTAAGTACCCCAACTCCAACGACATTTTTCTCAACTTTTTTTCGAAATGCGTTTTAAAAATAATTCAAATCTTAAACTTTTTAAATCTTTTAAAACTATAAAGAATATTGTATAGTTTATACATATTAAAAAAAATTTAAATTCTTGAATAATTTTTAAGTGTAGTTGAAAAATGATCCAATATATTACTGTGTCACTAATCTTAATGTTACTGAAGCTTTAAATTTTCCTTCATTACCTTTGTAAGTACAAAATACGAATTGACCAGAGAAGGGAACTCGTTTCGAATTCGAATGTGGCACGACAGCCTTCTTTCTCCGCCAAAATCGCTAAATGAGCACGTGACAGGAGAAACTTTAATGTTTCGATAGAAGATAGACAAGGGAATGTTGCAGCAGACATGTTCTTCTTCTATTTCAGCTCTATGGAAGGACAAAAATACTGATTGTAGTATTCTTTTCCTTATTTTAGTTTATCAGTTATAAAACCAGTTAATAACAGCAAGAGATTAAATGTTTGTCTCATATCAATTAAGAATAACATCATATAAAAATGTAAATCAAGTCAATGACAGATAATTTTAAGAGCTTCATTCTAAACAATGAACTTACGAGAGAATGATGTAACCTTATTCATAATTAACTTTGTCAAGAGTTGTTAATAAATTTCATTCAATATTTCTGAACTTTCCTGAATTTCTGAGAATTTTCTCCAAGGATAACGAACAAGATTGCAAAAGGTCATATAATTTAAATAAATTTTCAAAAGAACTAAAAATACCAGGATATAATGTTAAAAACTTAAAAAAATAATGCTGTAACAATAAGGAAAGATTACGCATTTCTAGCTGAAAAATTGAAGGTTAATGCTTGGAAAAATGGTGATTTCTTTAATTTTAATTGAAGTAAGTTCTTTTTTAATTATGTTTTAGTAATGCTCTTTCTTAAGAAAGATTTAATAATAAGAATGCAAAGCTAATCGTGCAAATATGTTTTCGCAAAAGATCATATTTATGCACTTGTTTTGCAATTAGTTTTAAAAAGTTAATTAATGTAATTAGTCTAAAATTATTACATGCAATTTAGTCAAACAAATAATAAATTAAGTACTTTTGTTTCTGTTCTCTAAATGTATCAAAATGATCATAGGTTTCTAGAACATAAACTTTTGTTAAATATCTTAAGTACGTGTCGACTGTTTTAAAAAGGTTTGTAAAGAAAACACTGCGACGAAAAATTTCAAATTTTTATCTAAATTTTAAAAAAGAAAAAAAAGCATGATTTAATACATTGAAGTGTAATTTCTTTTTAAAAGTAGCAATTGAAAATCGCTACTTTATTTTTAACACAGCATTATTATGTTAGTATAGAAAAATAAAATTTGAAAATCAATTATTTAAACCTTTTTTTAATTGTTTTCATCTGATAATTTAAGAGTTCCAGTTGAAAATAATTAACATATTTAACACTAAACGGACCAATACTTTATAATACAATAAAATATAACATACAATAACCGTTTTTTTACTGGTTGTTTAGAGTTAAAAGATCGTATGGTTAATGCTATTATCCTGCTAAAAGAAACTCCGAAGCTCAGAAGTAGGCTATGCAGATTATCACAGCATAAGCAGATTATTTTTCAACCCAGTTATTTTAAGAAAAGAACTTAAGAAGCAAACGAAAAATAATTAAAAAAAGTTATAATTTTTTTTGGAGTAATTTAAAAAATTTCTGGTGATTTGGTATGATGACTTAAGTTAGCTTAAGTTTAAACTTTTCAAAAATAGTCACCATCTGACTATACCTTTGAATTTATGAAGATTGTGTTTCAGATTTTCTCCATAAATTCTTTAATGAGGTTTATTACAATTAAAATAAGCATTTACCCTTTTAATACAACAATAATCACTATTATTTCTATAGAATAAATATAAGTCAAAACGTCAACTATATTTTGGACTTAAAGCTATTTAGAGTTGTAAGCGCTTTATAACATTGTTATTCCACACGCTTTGGTACTTAAACTCTTCAATTTAAATTAGAGGTTGAAATTTACGTAAATTAATTATATCAAAGACTTATTTGAAACAAATATTGATCATTCCATCTCAACCTTAAGTTGCGCTTGAAAATTTAGCTTTACAACATAAAAAAATTACATTGCCAAGTGTTATTACTATTGCTTGTCAAATGTTCATTTTTAGCATTGAATATTATTTCTTTCTTAGGATCGCATAGGCAATGAAAAGTAATGAATAAAGCGAATATTACCTTGATTTGAAGGGTTGTCGGTGGAGGAGCCAATTATGGATAAATGTAATACTTTTTTTTAGTAATCATGAAAAGTTATTAAAAATTATTTTTTACGTGGAATTTTCTTTGAAAGATGTGTGTAAAAATTCTTACATAGCTTAAATTTCATTAAATGAAATGAAATATGCTAATCAAAGGGCTCAAATTTTTGTCTGATACGAACACAACCAATTAATGAACTAAACTGATGTTTCACCAAAAACTTGACCAAATCAATGGAATCCTTTTTTTTCCAGATTGCTACAACCAGTGGCGTTTATAACATTCCCACAACCTTGGCGGTAGGAGGTGAGCACGAAGTTTGAGGGCGCACTGGTCAGAAAAAAAATAAAACTTTGAGTTAAAATCAAATTATTTTTTAGTTATAAAATATTTTTAGTTTAATTTATAAATAATAACAACCTTTAACTAACCTTTGAATATAATTACTACAACATAGTAAGTTGTTTTCTATTACTAAAAAACTCCTTTCAATATTTTAAATGTATACAGTGTCTCAATTTAGTCCCTTAAATAAATCTATTCATCGCAATTGCTATTTTCCTTTTCTTAAACTAAAATTAAATTAATGATTACAAATATTCTAATACCTCTTCACCACAGTGCTTTTGTATCATATTACAATTTTAAATTTTTTTATGGTAAGTCTAAGATAAGGCGCTCTTGTAAATCTTGTGCGGGTGCACCTAAGTCTATGCACGCTACTGTCTACAACTTCAATATTTGGAGAAGGAGAATTCCAAACACGCGAAAAAAAGTAAGTTTATGGAAGCGTTAGATTACTGTAACGGTTTAACAAAGGGATCGTCAGTTCATTCGCGATTGACCGATATCATAGAACTTGAGTTATTCTAACCAAACGAAAGTGAAAGGTAAAAAAGTTGATGGTTCGCATTTAAAGCAAGAAGGTCGCATGTCTCGATTTCGACACCTTCAGTCTATTGACCTCCAGAGCGTCTCATATATATAAAGCTCAACAATTAGGCAGTTCACATAGCACAGAAGGTCGTATTTGGCAAGAACTTAAAGCATTATAGTAGTAGATACCTTGTGGCCCCTCTTCTTTTCCTTGGGGGTAGATCTTCTGTTTTAGGCATTCTGTGGTTTTAGTCTAATGACGTCGTCGAATGTTGCCTAACAGGACACTGAACCGCGCTGGGAATAACCCGACCAATATAATTTATATGAAAGTGAAATCAGAATTATTACATTTCTATGAAATAATAATAACCTAGTGTTATGAATTCATGCCATGCTTTATAGTTGTGAAATTGGAGGCCCAGCATATAATTAGCTTTGATAGTAAAAACGTTATGAAAAATACATTGAAACTCATATAATACTAATGGGAATCATAAAATTTGATATGGAATTTTTAAGCCAGTTTGAATTTTGTTTATAGCAGTTGACAACTAGTTATGGAATTTCTGATTCAAGAACACAGCATCCTGATAGTTTTAAATAAAGTATTTTACAAATGAGAAATAAAAGGTAAGAGTTTTGATTATAACAACGTCAAGAAATATTTATTAAATACTAATAGGAATCGCAGAATTCATCATGGAATATTTTTTATGATTAGTTTGGTATTCATTTACTCGAATGTGTCCACAATTGTAGAATTTTTGAAACAAGAAAAGAGGACATGCCTTTGCTTTCAATAAAAGTACTTTAGAAATAACCTAAAAACGTATGCATATAGATTAAAGAAATGACATAAAATATTTATTCTTAGGTAGTTTATAAAATACTGCTAATATTCATGTAATTATTACTAATGCTGCTAGCCAATGCCAGCATGCTTGCTTGATGAAACTAAGCGAATTGAAGGCAGAGAGTGTGTTTCTTGTTTTTTAGTGGCTTCATTTGCTTATACTGCATTTGGATTTCTCATTTAATTTTGGGTTGTTTTATTTAGTTTTGTAATGCCGGCAATTAAAATCGAAAAGATCAATGTAAATACAAATATTATTTTCTTTTGCCTGTTCTAAGCTATCTCATTATAAAATATGCCAGAATCTAAGGAATTGCAAGCTACGTTTTGTCTAAATTATCTTAATTAAATATTGCCAGAAACATGGTTCAGAATATAAAGTCTGTAAAATTTAAATTTTTCTGTACCTATACTATATTGAAATAAATAATGTTTATGCGTTTGTGAAATATTTGATAGTTAGATATGCGTTCTTTTACTTTAAGATATTCATTTTACCATCAATAAGTTTCCTATATAAATTTTAAAAGAAAAACTTAAATTCAAAAACGAATTTTGAATCACCTCTGAATTTGGAACGTGAAATTTGAAATAGGGGTAGGTGGAATAATTTTACACTTTTCTTTATAGAAAACCTTTCTGACGAAAAAATAAGCATTTGAATAGTATACTTTTTTAACCTCATCTTTTAGGATGATACAAATTATTAAGCCCTGATAAAAAAAATAAGGTGTTTCTGGAGTATACATGAGGTTGATTTTGTGATGGAAATGAGGCTGAATATGAATGATATTGATGAGGTTATTTTTGGTGCAAAATATGACCTCATTTTTAACCTCTGGAGTATTTCTTTACACGTGTCAGACGTTTAACCTCCAATGAACTTGGTCGATTTTCCGGTCAGATGTCAGCCTCTAGTGCGTTTTTTTTATTTTTTTACAATCTAAGATATTTTATTCCGCACTTTAAAGGTTATAAATAAACAACCTTGCATGCATTTTTACACCTTATAAACAACCTTCTTAAATGTGTGATGAAACACCTCTGGTTGGATACCTCAAAACAAGCTCAAGTATTATTACGATAAATTTTCACAACTCCTTCAACACCCCAATGGTTTTAGTTGGAATCAGGTGAAATTATTCAAATCTCAAATATACTTATTTCCTTGATGTGTAGAAAAAAACCCTGTACACTTCAAAAACAACCGCACTAAACTGGTTGATCTAAGGTAGATTTTCATTAACCTCAAAACAACCTCAAATGTGAATAAAACTTCCTACACCTTTATTAAAAAACTTTGGAAGGTAGATTTTTTAGGGTTGTTCTTGAAACCAATTTCAAATAAACCTCAAATCAAACTTAACATTTCACACAACCTCAAATAAACCTTAAAGTTTTGTAAGTTCTGCGTTATAAGTTGCTAAGTAATTGAAGAAATAAAAAAGGAAGAATTACATTTCCCCATAGATGGGTGTAAATGTAACATAATGTAGAGGAGAATGACCAAAATTGAAACAATGGAGGTTTTGCTTAAATTAAAACCTAGGTGTACTTATACTGGCACGCCATGAATAAAACATTGATTTTGTAAAATATAAGTGAAAGAATAAATGGGATTTTACTAACTATACATAAACCATCTAAAGTAACTGTCTTCGCTTTCACAGTTGAATAAAATACAGGATATCCTAAAATAGCGAAAAATTCCACGTAGGTTTCGACCTCATCCTGGAAAAGGAAAACAAAAACATATTACAAACTTGTTAGCCACAAAATATTTTTGTGACAACTATGGCAAGAGTTGTTCGAAATGCCACCCGCTGATATCATCGCGCTGTCTATATCGATTGAAAACAATTCTTGGTAGCGCTGGAAGATGAAAGGTGTGTTTTTGATGTCAGCCGAAGCGACAGCAATGAGGTGCCCCAGGGCGTCTCTAGGCGTCGCATAAGCAACATGACTTCATGTGAAAGATTCACAAGGATTTTGATCCAGTGAAAGCAGAGGCCATGAAACGTATCTCGCTCTTGCGTTTTTTTGTTGTTGCGATTTTCATCCTACCAACATGGTTTACGATCCAAGTTCTTTATAAAGCTCTAATCCACTTGATGCCTTTTATCATCCCTCTAAATTTAACAGTCGAATTTCGTTATCCTGCAAACGTTATTGATTTGAGATTCGCTAAATAGGCTTCTATACCTATCTTTTGCATTCAACAACCTCAACGACTTTCCTTTGACTTTTCTGCTCTTGTGGCTTTCACAGCACACAAAACATATGTACTGGTCGTCAAACAATACATCGGAATCATTTTTAATCTTCAGAATTAATTTTCTTGCTTTTGCATAACATCCTCTAATTTGTCCTGCATTTTTCTTTCGGTTGTGTTTTAGCCCTGAAAAGCTGTATCGCTGTATCTTTTTAGAGAGTCGGATAAGATGACATCCTTTTTTCACATTTCATTGTTAAGAAGTCTGTCGTTGAATAATAGCATTAATAATAAATTAGATATGGAGGATATAATAGTACATAATTGGTTTCTGTAACACCCCCCCCCCACTCTTCCCACTCTGGTTCCCACTCTTACCTACTGTTCAATCTAAATTTCAAAATCTACCTAATTTATAGCTGAGTTTGTTTCACCTTTTTGTTCCTCACGCAGGAAAATTTTCATTCAAAAATTTGTAATAAAGTACGTTTAAGCATTCATGCTTATGAATGCTAACTCGCTTGGTGTTTCCTTTCTTTGCTGCCTTTGCGAAAAATAAATTTCATCGGTTATTTATCAATCTGCTAGATCCACTGCGACGTAATCATGATGCTTTTATTAAAGTTTCTTTTTGCCCAAACGGGCGCAGCGCCATCTTCCTATTTTAAAAGGAAAATGTTAGTCCATTCAGTATATTGAGTAATTTAGTGTTTCTGTCTGTTTTGTTTTGATATAGTTTTTGCACCATTAATACACATGGACAGATAATACTCCTTTGTGATTTATGGCTTTTATATCAATGCTATCAAAAAAACTAAAAGATTGTCGTTCAATGACATTTGACAGGGAATGTTATCGCATTTAACACATATTCGATTGAATTTTCGAACGATTAATTCTTTAAAAAAAAATTTATATTTAACAAATCTTAATAATCCGAGAATAACGCTGAAAGGTCGCAAAGGGCTTGACAAATTATTTTTAAGATCAGTAACGTTTTAAAAAACTATCAAAATCAAGCCCTTGAGAGAGACGGTTAAAACATGGAGAGACAGTTGTTAAATTTAACTTGTGTAATTAACAAATGAAAGAAAAAATATTTTAATACACTTAACAGCTTAAAAAATAACTTCGTCCATTTTTTCAAATTTTTTTTTGCAATTACTTTTAGAAAATCACTTAATCCGCGCTTTGATTTTTATTATTTTTACTACACGACAAAATTATATACACAGACTAGTGATTTTAAAGAAATAAAATACACAATTGACATTTTCTAAATGAAAACAGCGAGTTACTTTAGTTTTCGGTAGCATCATGTAAACAGAGCACAACATGAATGAAAAAAAAAACACAATTACAGGAAAAATTCAAGGTCTGCTCGTTTATAAAATTGAGACAATCACGTGACGCATTAGCAAAACAAATTTATCCGAATTCAGCTATGCCTTAACTGTTGAGTATTAGGGCTTTTTCTTTCTTATTATTTTATAAGGCAATCTCTCCGTAATTATTTCAAAATATTTTCCACTTCCCGGAAAGTAAACATGCTTATTATTCCACAAGAGTGTTCAGCATAATCTGCAAACACAAATTTGTTATTTCTTAGAATGCGTTAGTTTGAAAGCTGTTAATTGAAAATCAATAAACATTTCACGCTGCTGTTCATTTTAGATTCAGTTTGAACCCATAACCATAGAAAAAATACAGTGTTATTTGTTTTTGAACTTCATGAAATAGTGATTTTTGTTTTTTTGTAGTAGCAGCATGCGTCCAGTTTATTTCCACACTGTTTGATTCTTCATTCTAAAATAGAATGAAAATTCATAATTACATACAGAATTACATTCAAATAGAATGAAATTTCGTTATAATAGAAATTTCTTTATAAATAAATAGAATAAAATTTCATTCTAAAATAGAAAGATAATTCATACTAGAATGAAATTTCTTTATAATAGAAATTTTTTTATAAATAAATGGAATGAAATTTCTTTCTAAAATAGAATGAAAATTCATAATAGAATGAAATTTCTTCATAATAGAAATTTCTTTATAAATAAATGGAATGAAATTTCATTCTAAAATAGAATGAAAATTCATAATGGAATGAAATTTCTTTATAATAGAAATTTCTTTATAAATAAATAGAATGAAATTTCATTCCAAATAGAATGAAAATTCATAATAGAATGACATTTTTTTTATAATAGAAATTTCTTTATAAATAAATAGAATGAAATTTCATTCTGAAATAGAATGAAAATTCAAACAGTGTAATAATAAAGACCGGCACCAGTCTGCCCATCCAATCAACCGTAAAGTTTACGGTAAAGAACATTTTTTACCATTGCGGTTTTGAAACAGTTTACCACTAGTATGGTTAAAAAAACCTTGAATACAAAACTAAACAGTTTTTCAACCATTTACAACTAACAAGGCTTCAAAATCGTAAGAAAAAAAATGGCTTTATGGTGCTGCCATCTATGCGTGAATGAGAGAATCGTGTTCTAATAGTCCAGAATTTGGGAGTGCAGGGCACTCTTCATATATAGAAGGGAGTAGTGAAATATTGTGGTGTCAACACTGGGACTCGAACCCCGGGTCTCGGACATGAGATAGACAGTCTAGCCTTTTCGACTTTAACATGCACACAGATGTAACCACTTAAGGAACTAAGTGGCTTCATTAAGAAGGCCTAACTGGTGAAATAAAATTATGGCTGTTTAACCATATTAGGTGAAAGCAGCTAATAAACTGTTTTTCGTAGAGTTAAAATACCATATTTGGTTATTTGACTGCTTTTTTTGAATATTGTAAGATAACAATTAAATAAATTGTTAGTTGACCATTTTCTCCGAAAAATTTCTAACAGTGCACCTTTTTGGTTCCAATATTTTTTTAATCAAATTAATTTAAAATTGTATTGGTTTTTTGATAATTTAAAATTTTGTAATCCATTAGTTTATATTTTTTAGAAAAAAGATAATTTTGTTTGTAAAATATAAGGTTATTAGAATTGTATATAAGCACATGTTATTAATATGTTAATCGATGCGAAATGAACGTTTATTTGAGTTTGGAAAAATAATCAATTTTATTTGAGTTCAAGAATATAGAATGTGTGAAACAATAAGAAGTAATAATTCAGGAGTAATTTCACTTGTTAACTATCCATAGCTAGCGGGCCAGCATAGCCCGGTTAGTAGGCCGTTGGGTGCGAATGCCTGAGAACAGGAGTTCGAATTCCGCTGGTCGAAGAAACATCGTGTAAAAAATCTCTATGAATATTATAATTTATTTTTGAAACATATGATTATTTTCTTTTATTATTTATTTTATTTACCCATTTTTGTTACTGTTACTTTTGACATCATGAGCTGTTTAAATAAAATTAATTTCAAAATAAATTTTGGGACAACAATCGAGAAATAATTAATATTTACGACAAAAAAAGTTTAAAAAATTATGAAAAAAACATTTATAACTGAAATGCATTTCGAACAAATTGGAATTACTAAAAAACAAACTCGCATTAAGTTTAAATTGAAAATGGCCTAAATGTCCCTTTCTGCAAGTCAAATTTCAATTCTGTAGTAGCATTTCAGCAGGCAGCCATTTTTTTATCAGCCATTAGTATATCAGCCATTTTTTTACTACAAGTTTAACAATTCTCGAACTAATTAGGGAATATTAGCTTCTTTTATTCCCTCGAATTTTTTTTATTCCGTCATTTTACTACACATTTTCGTAATTTCAAAGTTCTAAGTCTAGTTTTTACGAAACAAATTAGAATCTAGAGTAAATCAAATATAAAGTGAGAAAGAATTCGCAAAAAGCACTTAAAAATTTCATTCCTGTTGTTGCGTTACAGCGGTCCACACAGCATTTCTTCCCAGAAGTTTAACAGCAACAATTATCGAACAAATTATTGAGTGTTGGTTTTTATTATTTAAGTTTACTCCCTAGAAATTTTTCTAAAAACATTGGCAACTTCAAATTCCTAAGACTTTTAGTTTTTGAAAAACAAAACAAAATGTTACGTTAAAATAAACACTCAAAAGATCGGCGGCGGCTCTTACGTCTTTTAAATATAGAGAGATTTCTACCATTTTGATTTAAATGTGATATATTTACTTACTTTATCTTATGTTGTGCCAAAATCACAGGTCTTATCCTAAATTTGCAATCAATATATTAATAAATAAATTAATAAATGAATTAATAAATAAATAAAATTAAATAAATAAAATAAATACATAAAACTAAATATATAAATAAAATTAAATATATAAATAAATGAAAAAACGCACATAAAACATATTGAATGTATAAAATAAAGAATTAAGTCTAAATATAAATGAATAAAAACAGTTTAAATCAAAAATAATTTCAATTTCTGTGAACTCCGAAAGAAAAGATTTTTAGTTCTAAACCCAGAAAACTATTTTTTGAAAAAAGAAAAAAGAGCTAAAGGGGAAAAGTTTATTTACCAGAAAGAGAAATTTTAAAATAAATGCAAAAATCAATTGGTTCCTGCAAAATGGATATTTTCACAAATTTCCAAACAAAGAACATTTCTAAAAAAAAAATTTTTTTTTATAAAACTAAATGTATAGAACTATCTTTCTTCTTATTTTTTATATCCTGAAGAATACTTCGAACAAAAAAATTCTGAAATCATCTTTATTAAAACTAAAACTACTGTTTCAGTTCGAAAATTATTTTAATGATATTGAAATTTTTTATTGCTTCGCAAATGAAAAAAAAGAGACAAAAATCAATTTGTTTTCGAGATAGAGAATTTAAATATTAAGCAGTAAAATTGTTCGTTCTTAATAACATGGGGGAACAAATTTTTTAATTGTCTGTTGCATGATATTTTTGATCTTACATATTTTCACGTCAAATCTGCAATCAGGTTTCTTTCTACTAAGTTTAATATTTTTTTCAAGTACACTTGATTATTTTGAAATCCAAGTAACTGTGTTTTTGTAATGATGAACATCTACATATATATTTCTCTAATGAGACACTGAAAACTCTGGTATTTCTCTATTTATAAATTGTATTTGAAATCGTAATTTCCGGGAAATGGTATTTAATTTTTAGTAATTATCCGGGATAGCCTTGTTGGCAGGACGCTGGACTCGCGTTTGTGAAAACTGGAGTTCGAATCCAGCTTACCAAGGACTTCTCATGTAATAGAAAGTGACTGGTGCACGTTAAATATGTCAGGTCGCAAAGTTCTACATGTTATTCTACCAAATTTTACCTCTGGGGGTACTGATAGTTCTTTGGATCAGGCCAAAATTATGATTTGTGGATGTTGCGATCAAATGGATGGATCCACCCTATAAACGGGTGTGACGTATGGACGTAGCAGATAACGAATTCTTGGCGATAGATGGAGCCACTCTTAAACAAGAACAATCGCACCCTTTGCCTTAATGTCCTACGACGACAACAACAACAACAACAACAACAACAACAGTTATTGTATTTCTGAATTCGATATTTCTAAATAGTTATCAAAAACAATTCGTTTTCTTAAGGTGCCTTAAGCAATAGTTCAAGTAGTGTTAAATAGTTTTACGTTAAGTATTTATTTAGATTCATCTTATTATGTAATCATAAATGATAGTTCAGGTAGTGTTGTATAATTTCCATACGTTAAGTATTCGTATAGAATAATTTTGCTTTTTATGGAAATGAAAACTTACTTGCAATTAGTTGTTACGATTCAGTTTTTTTCGATTACGATTTTTTACGATTGGAAATTATTATAATATGCTTACAAGAAATTATAATCATTATATATTTTCTAAACAAAATGATATTTTTTTATCGACTTTTAAGAAAAAAAAAAGAGAAGAAGATCAAGTGAAAAAAGGGTTTCTGTACATGAAAGCTGTGACTCTGAGAAAAACCGTATTTGCGCAGGAACTGTTTTTCCATTTTTCCACTGTACGATCCTTCTTCAATGAGTAATAACTCTCGGGAGGTCTGATTTTCCATGTTATCGATTTGTCAAACTTTAGTCATCGTCAAAGAACAATCGATGGCAATCCAATACAAAAATGGCCATTAGCCGCTCTTCCCTTTTGACCTTCAACGATGCAATGATTAATGAGATGCAGTTACGGGAGTTGATGAGCGAAGCGAACAGGGAATGCAGCCTCTTGTAATATAATAATAATGACATAGTTTATAAACTAAATGATATTTTAAAAAAAATATCGACTTAGAGAAAAAAAACTAAGATGACTGTGTGAAAATCATGAAGGTTAGTGATCGCAGAGCTCTTTATTATTAAACGATATTTTATTTGAGCTCCATTGGGTAGAAAAAGTCTATTGACTATTGACTATCTTTCTTATTGATCATACAAATATCATATATTGATCATACAATATTCAAACAAATAGTCAGAGCAGAAACAATTTTTAATAATAAATCTTGTAAAGTTCGACGGAATCGATTTTGTTATACAAATCATTTTTGCAACACTTAAATTTTCAATAGGTTTTAAAAAGACATAAAATTATAATTTGAAAGTAAATTTACTGTTTTTGAAAGTGTTTTCTGCAATAAAAATTTCCTTTTTCAATCTCAGAATCGTATTTTGATTTGTGTTTTGGAAATAGTTTCATAGTTTTAAAAAGTGAGTTTTATGGCAGGTTGTAACACACATGTTTAGTAAAGGAAATAAACCAAGACACACGTTTTCTCCACACGTGTGTTTCTGTCAAGAAAGAACTAGATGACAGGAACGAGTTTTTTTTCGTCAAAAAAAAGAAAACAATTTAGGCTAAGAGTTGCCTTCAATGGAAAAGTTGTTTCCCCATTTGAGGAACTAATAAAATCACAGTTAAGTTCGTAAACTGATTGAACTAATCTCGGTGTCAACATCAATAATGAGTGAAACAACATTGTTTACAGTGTTATTATAATATAGTAATTCAAAAACAAATTTGAAAGTTCTTTTTTAATATTTTGTCAACACAACATAAAAAAGATAATTCTTCACAAAAAAGACATCGAGCCTTGACATACATTTTCTATTTTATTTAGGGGTAGTATAAAAAAATATCAGCTTTTGTTTTTGTTTCAAATTTTTTAAAATGTGATTATTTGTTGAGTATGGAAACTGTATGAAGCAAAAACATTCTTCTTTCCGGTAAATCATTATAATATAAAGGGGAAAATTGCCAAATGAATGGTTTAAATGGTGTGTATTGTGATTTTATAAAGCAGGGCTATGTTTTTTTTACTTACACTAGGGCAATTTTACCAAACTTTTTAACACCATGTAGTTTCATGGTTTGACGCCTGGTGGCAGAGCGGTAGCGCTTCGCGCTGTCGTGCTACAGGTCCCTGGTTCGATCCTCGGGCCGGGCAAGGTTGACTCATCCTTTCATCCCTTCAGTGGGTCGATAAATGAGTACCAAGCATGCTTGGTAACTAAACACTGGGGGTTGCGCGTTCGGCTGACCACCTGACCGGAACATCTGCTCCTGCACCCCAGCGCCCAAGGTCAAGAAAACTGAGATGGGCCCAGTAGGGCTTGGCCCAGTAGGGCTTGGCCCTCTATGGGCTGGCGTTCCACTGAGTTTAGTTTAGTTTTTAGCTTCATGGGTTATTCTTAATCTTCCGGAACTCACTTTTTTTTTCTGTTCTTAAAATGTTAAAGGATCTACGGAGATGAAATAGAATTTTTCATTAAAGATTTCCTCCGTGTTGCAGCATTTTCTTGCAATAGAACTAAACTTCAATATCATCAATATGCTTCGTACCATGCAATAACTAGAGTTACATAAAGTACAGATAAAAAAAAAACAACCCCTCCCCGGATGCCGGACGTGAAAAATCCAGAATAACGGAACTAGTGATACATTAACAGGTCTTTCTTCGAGATTTTTCGTTTCGTTGAATTCTTTTGAGAATTTGAAATTTACTGAAGGAAAGTGAAAGTATTTGGAGCATAGATTGTTTCTGAAAATGGAAACTGAAAAGATCTGAAGCACATATTGTATGTGCGTGAGTGAGAGTAACAGAGAACGAGAGAGAGAGAGAGAGACAAATTTCTTCCAATACTTGATCCAGGAGTTCCCTTATCTTTTGGATTGGGTTCAAAATTACAAGGCTACGAAGTTTAACATTGGTAGTCAGAAACCCAAAATTAGATCTGCTGTTCAATGACGGTTTTAAAATAAAATTAAATTAAATAAATAGTCCCAAGGAACTGAATCAGTAAGAAATTACTGGATAAAATTTTTTATTTACTTGAAAAAAATATAGATTTGAAATGAGAGCCGTCATGGAAAATGGGTGCTCAAAAATAGGCACCCATTTTTCAAGACTCATTTTCGAGTCTTTAAAATGCGCGCCTTTTTTTGAGAGCTTAAAACATGTCTACCATTATTTCCAATCTGTATATTTTTGTGAAGTGAATGGAGTTTTTTAATCAACTAATGTGCTTCAAATAGAAATTCTGTAAAAAAATAATATTTTTTATATTTTTGCAGTTGATATGTTGACATATTGCTTTTATAATTTTTATTTTTTATTTTAACGACATTTTAAAGATACATTCGCGAAAATTTCTGAGAATTGAATACGGGTTATAGTGAAGTGGTTATTGTTATGTTATATTTGCCGTGCATTGCTAACTATTATCGGGATAAAAGAAAAGGTAGGGGTATATATACGCCATCACCTGGTTCACACTTGTCTGGTAATGGTGTTTTTTGGTTTAAGTGCCATTGCCCGATATTTCCTTTTCTGATATTTTCCCCAACATGCACTAATAGGATATTTATATAATAGTTACCATCGGTTATTAATAATAACCAAATAAACTAGATCAAGCGAAATTTGTATTTCATAAAAAGTATTCATTGCTAACTTAAAACCACAACTTTGTACATATCGTTAACTTCGTAATACTTAAAAAAAACAGAAACAAATAAAAAACACGTGTTTCGAAGTTACACTTTCTGAATGCTTTAAATTGGAACTATTAGTACCTTCTTTTCCAAATTTCAGCTTTGAGCCGTGGTGGCTTAGGAGATACAGCATTCGCCTTCCAATGGGTTCATATACCAGGGATGGCTGGTCGATAAAATTTTGGCACCTGGCTCGCATCGACCACAGTGTTGACTTAAAATATCCTCAGTGGTAGATGGATCATGGGTTAGAGTCCCCTTACCGTCAGGCTAACCTTGGAAGATCTTCGTGATTTTCTTCTTCATGTAACGTAAATAGCGGTTAGTTCCATCAAAAAGTCCTCCATGAAGGCAAATTTCTCTCCAATACTTGATCCAGGAGTTCCCTTGTCTTCTGAATTGGGCTCAAAATTATAAGGCTATTAAGTTGAACATTAGTCGTCTAAACCCAAAATTGAGTCGGCTACGCAACGACGGTTATAAAATGAATAAAATTTCGTCTTTCTCCTATAGTTCGAGGGTCAGGAATACTAATGCCTCGAGCAAGAGGCATCTTTTTTCATAGAAAGTATGTTTTTGTGCTTGATTTCTTAACTTAAAATATTGAGCGGACCAACTAGTTGACATATTCGAGGCAATACATATGAATCAATAAGATTGATTTAGTTTGGGAAAATCTGATCATTAGATAAAAAGCTATCCAGGGTGTTCGCTTTTTTATTTTACAACCTGATCTCCGAGTTTTTTATTATGCTCTTTCGCGTGTACGATGCACAACAGCAAGCTATCCGCCAATTCTTCTGGCAAAATTAAATAGTTAAAATCTTAACATATGTTTTCTCTTGACTTTCAGATTTCATTGTTTTGCCGATTGAAGATATATCTTTAGGTATATTTTTATATGTGTGCTTATTATTTTATAAAGTATAATTTTTTTAGGACAAATCTTTTATTCGTAAAATTGAAATTAAAACAATCAATTTTGTTTGTCTACAGGGACAAAACGATTTTATCGTCATTTTTAAGAAATAGCTATTTGATTTGCAATCCTACTAGAAAATAGTAGTTTTATTAAATAATTTGTCAATAAAGTAATGCAGCTGATAAAAGAAATTCGTACATTTTTGAGATCTTCCAAAACTATGTGCAACTGTTGAACTATATAAATTTTGCTTTGCACAGCTCTGTGATACATTTTTTACAAGTTTATCTTCAACCTTGTAGAGTTTCCATTTTGGGACTACTTATTCGAAAATAATGCCAAATAGTTAAAGAATAAAATCATTTGCTTCTGAATCTCCTCTTTTTTTAACAACTGTAATTTTTGAAACAGCAAACAGCTGAAATACATGCAGCTTTCCTTAAGATGCACTATCAATGTCTGCAATTGATTATGCGATAATTAGGTTGAAGCATTTAATTGATATGCTTCAACTGAATTTTCTTGCGTCGAACTAGGTTAAAATAAAGTTTCCATTGAAATGGTAGGAACGTTATCGTTTAAACAACGGTATATTTTAAATTTTAGTTTGGTAACTGAGTTTCAAAGGTTTAGTTTGGTAACTGAGTTGAGCTTCGTTAACAGCTATAATGAAACATACAATATTTAAATTTTATTGAAAAATTAAATTAGGAACGGAAATACAAGGTAGGAAGGGATAGTATAAGGTTATAACGTTCCTTCAGGCTTAACTTGTTTGCATATATTTATGTTGAATATAACCTTTAAGTCTACTATCAAAAATTATTTTTTCCCATACTAATATACCTACACTGATAGAATGCTGTTATCTGCATTATAATAATTGATTATCATTGTGTTTTGTACTTAAAAAGTAATATTTTGTAGTTTTAGTAAAATGCAATTAAGATTAACAACTGAATATCTGCAAGTGACATCATGGTAGGTAAATCATATCATTTGTCGATTCAGAAGCCAATCAGGCTCGACATACACGCATGACGTCACTCACGGGTATCCAATTAAATCTGTTTTAGGCATTATCACTTTACTTCTTCTTGGGTTGCAAATACCCAATTGACATCTTACGTATAAATGGCTAAAGCAAAGCTGGAGTGGCATTTAAAACTATCAATTTTCACAATATTTATTTAAACTTCCGTGTCAAAGTATTAAAATCTAAATAAAGACAATTTTAGCATTTTTAAAATACGTTAAATATTGTTGTAAAACATCGATATCATTTATTATAAATTCTACTTGTTAATCACTCGATATTTCTTCTTTTGGTTATTTAAAATTCAAAATAAGTAACTTATAAAATGTGTAAAAATAAGTAACATTAAAAATCAACCAAAGTTGCTGGCAAATTTATAATTCAAGTAGAGTTTTTTGGAAATAAGAATTTTATCTGAGATAGATTTTATTCTATAGTTCTAATTCATATCTAAAGATTTCTGGAATGACATTTGTTTTAAATCGTTACTGAGACCAAAGCTTTAATAAAACTCAACCATTTAAAAAATTATACATGTCTTTCAAATTTCATCCATTTGAAAGTATATTTTTATTAACATCTACATGCATTTTCGATAATTTTATGAAACTGTTTGCATTTTTGTATTTTATTAAATATATAAAATAATCATTTTAAAAGTCTATTGTCCCTTTACGATTTAATTATAATTTTTCTTTTAAATTTAAATCAATTTAACAATGCTTGGGATATTTGCAAGCAATAAAATCTCCTTTGCCCGAAAATGTAGGGGTAAAAATTCGTACATCTGCAGCTATAGTGTTTTAATGTATGCTTCAATTAATCAACATACACGGGACGATAGAATATAAGAAAACGTAAAAAATATCATGGATGACTGAAATTAGTTTCTAGGAAAAAAAGTATTATTATTTTTACTTTGCGTATAATTAATAATCTTGTTTTAATTTGAAATAAAGTAAAATGCATATTGTTTTCAAAAAACTTTTTTTCTAATAACTACATTTTCAATATAATATTAATTACAATTTTAATAACAATATTAATTTACATAAACGTGAGATAACGTACTTTTCCTTAAAATGCTTCATTTTTATTTTAACATAATTATGCAATGCCAGCAAAAAAAAAAATAATTTTAGGTGTCGACACAAATTTATCTAGCGTTAATATCAAAACATAAAACTGGAATCAGTCAAAAATTTTCTTTTTAAATTCACGTGAAATGCACGTGCAAGCGCTTAATTCTATGAAATCTTCAAAACTTTAACCAGTAAATTGCTTTGAAAACTGGTTTTTTCATCTAAATTTACAATTAAATAATTATTTATCTCCAAATTAATGTTACTAATTTGCTTCACGACATTATTATACCGTTGTAAGCGAGGTTATTATTTTTCCTTTATCTAAGAACTTTAAGATTATTTTCATCTATCAACTAATAATCATTTAATTATTTCATTTTATGATTAATTACCTGAAGACCTGTTCTGCGTATGGATAATGTAAATCAAAAAGTCAATAATAAATCTATATTATTCAAGAATACGCAATTATAGAGAACCTAGAAGGCATATACTACCACTATTAAAATAAGCTAAAATAATTCCAATATTTTTCATCGCTATTATTTGTTGCCTTTTCTGGGAACTTTACATTATTAGTTTAGAAGAAACAAGTTTTAAGAATTTTAACTCACTCTTAGTCTCTTGGGGTAGGACTTTAGGAGCTGAATCTCTTGGAGTAGACTCAGTATTATTCAACACTAAAAGCAATGTAATTATTCCCGAACAAGTCAAGTTTGCTAAAATATTCACCATCAATTTTGCACTTCACTTCATAGTTTGCTTATAACAATTACCAATAATTTTACATTTATGTTTATAGGATAACACTTCAAAAGCGTAAGCACATATGAAATAAACAAATGATTTAAAATATTTTTTGAGCAATTAATACTGGGGTATCTTTCCACGTTGTTTTTACCGCATGAAATGACCAATGAAAGATAAATAATTATTAAAAAACGTGCTATAAACCCTCAAGGAATTACAAATTTATTCAAAGAGAGCTAATATCCTATTTAAAATAGTTACAGCAAAGGTTCCCATCGGCCATGGAACCCAAAATATAACCAAACGACTTTCGGTGGAAACTCGACTTTATAAATAAAGTGTATTAAGGCAACTATAAAGTGTATTAAGGTAACGCATTACCACATAAAAGATTGATTTTTTAAAAATATTTATTTAAGGGATGAAGACTTTCTTTTTTTATCGTTATATCATTAATGATCTTAAACTAGGTATTATTTCCAGCAGTCAAATTTTTAGTTCGGTTGCTTTAATGTTTAGTCTAGTCTAGTCATGAATTGGATAAAATAAAATTAGCCGAAAATGAATAAAAAATTCAAACAATGGCTTACTCGGACTTCAAAGCTGAAAGGAATTGCTATAAACGCTGAAAATGGTTATTAGGGAAACATTAAAAAAATTCAGTTATTTCATCTTTTTTTGAAAAGCGTGATAGGAAGCATTAATGAAATATTTCATAAATACTTGTTATTTTTTAATAAAATTAATAATATTAGAAATATCATATTTTCTTTTAAAAAATGACTTTTCTATCTCATTGGCATTTTACTGGAAATGATTTTATAAGGGCAACTGGAACATTAAATAAATTATGAATTACAGGTTGGATCTAAATATAATCAGAGGTTTCGAAAATTATCACTTGGTATAAAAAATGCTAGCTGGTGGAACCCCATTAACTCGTCCTTGGAACAATAGGGCTCCACGGAACACCATTTTGGAACTGCTGGTGTAATGCAATACTAATGAAAAAATGCATTTTACAATCGTCCCTCCTGAATGGACTAACTGAAATTTTTGGAAAAAATGTTTGACATCAGGAAAGACTAAAATCTTCTTTCGAACAAACTGCCCACACTTCAAGACACTTGGACACATATTCCCAGGATTACCCACTGTGTAGGTCAAAAACGAATGCAGTTCGAAAAAAAATCAACGTTGTCTTGCAAAATAAATAAAAAACTATCTAGATAAACACATAAAATCAATATAGGTATAATTATACTGGTTATCATAAATTCATAAAAAATCACAAAAATAATCATAAATCAAAAAGTTATGCACAGAATTAAAAGAAATTGACACACATTATAGTGCACATAAAAATGTATAAAACAATATAAAAAGTATTAACTAGACAATTATGGTGTTACAAAAATTAGCATGTGTATGAAATAAATAAATCAAATGTGTCAGTTTAAAGTTAAAAAGAAAAGTTCAGTATGGAATATGGTCAACTCTAGCAGCAATACAGCACAATGAAATATGGAACATAATATACTAACATGATTTATAAATGAAGGCATTTAGATGTAAAGATGAACCATAACATCACGTATACATCATTAATAAAGCGGTTAAAATGGTAAAGTAGCAAGAAAAAAATGTGAAGATGACTGTCTCTTACATAGCACCAAAACTATAATTGAGAAAGTTCTCAATGTAAATGTACAGATATAAAGATGTGCTGTTTACAGAGATCCAAGCTACAACTGAAGAATGTTCCGTAATATAAATTTATAGATTTTACATGCCCTGAATAAAATAAACATTTAAATTGTATATACCTTTCGTTATCTCGAAAAGCAATACTTTGTTCAAATTTATAAGAGAGTTAAACTATATTCGTAGGAAACTACATTTACTGCAAAATATAAAAAAATATCGGAGATATTTAAAATGGCTATCTCTCCTCTGAGGTCATCTAATCCAGACTTACTCAATAATTTTCCTTAATTTTTAAAAACAGATATGTGTAATAAGTGTTGCCGTATATTAAATGTAATCAGGTCGACCTGAAATCAATCATTTCCGTGTTTCTCAGCTCATCTAATATTAGGTGAAACTACTTAATCTAATCAGATAGTTACATTTTATTAGTTAATAATAAGAAATCCAAAATTAATTGTAATTTCTCTTTGAATTATTAAAAAAAAAGGAAGAAAATGCACTTAAATTGCATGCATAAATTAGCATTATGATATATTTAAATCTTCCATATAAAAAGAGTTTAAAGTAACCGCAAACGAAAATTTAAATGCTTTAAAGTTTTAGAATTATAAATTTTTGGCTAAAAAAATATATATTCAATTAAGTTAAAGTTACAATCTTTTGGGTAAAATTTAGGAAAATTTCCGAAGAGAGTTTCAAATTCATGAATTTATGCAAAAATCCTGGCACCGTTCAACGTTTAAATCTTTAAGTGGTTATCATAGTATTTTTTGTAATCATTGAGAAGTTCAAGAAAAAAATTATACTGGAATTTATTTATATTACGCAGAGTTAGAAGCGTAAATAACTTTTCAAAAACACACTAAAAAATTTATTACGTAGTTAATAACAATTAATTACTTTAATAAATCTAGTAAATAAATTAATAATTGATAAAGTAATAAAGTAATTAATAAGTAATTAATTAATAATAAACAAGAAATAAATTAATTAATAATTACTTAATTAATAATTAATTAATTAATTAAAAATAATTTTTACTTAATACCAATTTCATCTAAAGTTTGTTTATGACCCTCTAGACCTCCAGAAATCTCTCACACAATTAAAATGTCCAATAACTCTAGGCCTACCATATAATGATCTAGTGCTAAAGGTCATCACCGTCTAGTGGGAGACAATAGTGTTTGCATGTAATTACATCGGAACGGTAATTTGGTCGAAAATTAACACTGTTAAAAATTTAGATAAAAAATACCGGCATTCAAGCTGACAGTACCTTTTACCGTAAAAAAACATTTTTAACGTAAAATTTTACACTGAGAAAAAAATATGGTCAAAACTACCAAAATATGGCAAAATTTACCATGTTTCTGGCTCTATGGAAACATCTAAAGACTCGGTTATTTTTACCGAAGCGCTTTGGTAATGATTTTGGTAAAATCAACAATAAAATATGATCTTATAATATGTGATAAAATTTGGTAAATGTGGTAAAATTTGGTGCTTTTATCGCGAATACCTCGCAGCATGTCATAACAACCATTTATTTAGTTAAACTTACTTTTCAGCTTTGACTATGTTTACCAAATGTGCGGCAAAAAGTATGATAATTTTGAAAACCAGAATCTCCGGTAAGCGTATTGACAAAACATACCGTAGAATAAACTTGGCGATTGCAGGTGGAATTGGCGATGGATTACGCGTGAATGTGGTGGGAGAACGAAAATTACATTAACCTAAACAGTGTGATTCGATATTCTCTTTTTCTCCTCCTCGACTAGCCATGATGAATAAAAATAACTCATTAATTCCTTTTAGTAGAGAAATAAAAAAGAAAATAATACCTTTTTATTGATAGGATCACTTTACAAATAGTCTGTATTTATATTTTATTAAAAGCAATAATTTATATTTTTTAAAATGATCTACTTTTTGGATATAATAGATTTAATTTTTAAATTTTTTTTCAAGAAATTGTGTTTGCGAAGAAATAGAAATTATTTATTAATGAACCAATCATAAATTTTTTTTTATTGGAACGCTATTTTGAAGAATTATTGATAACGCTAATTATTAATAACGCTATTGTAAGAAAGCATAACCTGTTTTATTTTAGTGATATAGTGAGCTTTAGTGATATTTAGTGATTTAGTGATATTTTGGTGATACTGTTAAATCAATCTTGATAAAAGAATAATGTAAACTTTTTCATGAAAATTTTTTTTTAGAAATTAACAAACACATATTATTTACTAGAAAAAAAATGTAGAGTATTTAAAACTGTTATCACGTTTTTTAAAGTAAAATTTTCTTGCAAATAAAAAAATAGATATTTTTAAAATTTTAAGGTAATCGGATGTATGCTAGCGAAAAAAGAAATATGTGAAATAATTTCAAGCAGGAAAAAATATGCAAATGAAGGGATGTACGCTGTTTCTTCAATGACATATGTCGCGTTTGTTTTATTACTAGAAGCATTTATTGGAAAAAAAAATATTTATTAAATTACTTTTTTTTCAATGGGATGAGAATGTATATTAATATGTATATTAAGTTTACATCTTTTATGTATATTAAGGAACGTGAAAAATTGATTCAATTCCTTAATATACATAAAAGTTCGTAAGTACTTCATTTATTACGGAGGTCATAGATACCTTTATACTGTTTCAATATTAGAATAATAAATGCAATTGCTAGACAATGCACATTTTCAAAAATATATTTTATCATTTACAAATATTGCGTGCAGGTTTATACGTAACATACATACGTATCAATTAAATGTTTTGAGTAATTAAAAACATAACATAAATAAAAAATAACATAACTAAAAAAGATAACATGATTAAATAATATAATTAATATAATAGTAATATAATTAATATAATATAATTAATATAATAGTAATATAATTAATATAGTAATATAATTAATATAATATAATTAATATAATATAAATAATATAATTAAAAAACTAACATAATTAAAATATATATATATAGTGAAACATAATTAAAATTTTCTAATGCGATGTAGCACTACTTTGATTTTTTCTCACATTTTCAGCGAGATTTCTTTTTCTTTTTTTCTTTGAGTGCTGCTCACGAACTGGTGGACGCTCAGAGGGTATCCTCTAGCTACCCCTAGTAACTCTGACTCTTCTACGGCTTATTGACGAAGGTTGAACTTTAATTTTACCTCTGGAGGTTTTAGAAATGTAAGCACCAGCTGTACTTTGAAAAGAGTCCCCTGTACTCCGAGTTTTCACCACATCGATCCTTTCCCTTATTCTATTTAAAAGTAATCTGGAAGTGCCAAATTTCTGATGGCATCTTCGTTGAGCATAAAATATTAAAACAATTCTCTAAGAATTTCCAACATTAAATACCTTTAGAATTTGCAGTAAATCATTAAAATCAGACAAACGAGTAAATAACCTTAATGTTGTTAGTTTCAAATTTCTCATTATCCGTAAATTAGAAAAAATTGCCAAAGATATGAAAAAAAAGAGATCATTCTCATCTTGA
Source organism: Parasteatoda tepidariorum (assembly GCF_043381705.1). Classification (NCBI taxonomy): domain Eukaryota; kingdom Metazoa; phylum Arthropoda; class Arachnida; order Araneae; family Theridiidae; genus Parasteatoda; species Parasteatoda tepidariorum. The sequence goes on from NC_092207.1 coordinate 72,058,284, forward strand.
AATATTTATTATAAGAAATTTTAAATTTGCTGTACAAAGAAATATTACTCATAATATTTGCTGTCATATAAACAATATCGTTACAAAATGTCTTATTAAAAAAGGAGTCGAAAATAATATGAATTTCTTATTAAAGATCACTATACCTTTAGTTTAAATAATTCGATAAAAAAATACTTTTTCCAGAAACAAATTCACAGGCTCAGGACATTGAAAAACTACTGTATTTAACTGTCATCAACAAGCTAAATGATGGTTAATACTATTTGATTAGTAATGCATAATCAACTGTTTTAGACCCGCGTATTCTCGTAACTTAAACAATTTAAAATAATAAAAGTTCGTTTCGTTCTATATTATATACATACTAGCTGTACCCTGCGTGCGTTGCAAAGCTTTCAGTTTGAATTTAAATTTTGTATTTAAGTGTGTAAATGAGATTTGTGATTATGATTTGAATAGAGAATTNTATATATAAAGATATAATATGGAAGAGCGGATTTGCATCATTTCACCATCATTTTTGGTGATGATATTTGAGAATTTGTTTGGAAGATCCGCTTCCATATATAACTTGTTGAATGTTACGTGATACCGAAAACAAAACAAAAACAGAAGCACACAGCTGTTTGGCGATTTGCGAGGAGCTCCTTCAACGCCAATAGAAATTTTCGCCTACCCTTTTATAATCTACGGTATGTTTTGTCAATACGCCTCCGGTAAGCCCTTATGAACGGAAAAATTACGATATAAATTGTTTATTTACCGTATATTATGGTATTATTATTCAGAATTATGTTTCTTTTAATTCTAGAAATGTCATTACCATACAGTCCGGTAATTTTACCGTAATTTTTTTCTCCGAGTACGTAACAAAAAATTTGATGTACCGTAATTTTTACAGTCAAATTTTGCGGTGAAAATGGATTTTAATACAAAATGAATTTTTTGGACGATGCCGGTATTTTTACCGTAATTTGATCTGGGATTTTTTACAGTGTATGCCCCAGAACAAATGGCCCTGGTATTATAATATGCAGACAGGCACAAAAACTTTCCCTTTCATTATTATAAATAACGGCTCGATTGCATTAATTATTTGGCAGGTTTGAGGAACATAACGCCATTATACCTTAAGGCCTGTTTTCATACGAAAACAATCTTGCGAAATATTTTAAATTGGGTAGTCAATAACAAAACATTTTGTGGTTGCTTTTCCTACTCATCATGAAGTTTAAGTTTTTTATTTTCTTCCAACAAACTGGGCACTTTCGCAAGTGGAAAGACCAAAGAAGAGATCAGGGTCAAACACACGCACACAAAAGAACTTAAATTCATAGCACTTCAGCTACTGGAGTTAGTTTCAGGGCTTGGTAGTAACATTGAAAATCGTCTGACGAAAACCCCATAAGGTATAAATTTAACAGAAAAAGATGAAAAAAGAGTAATTCATCATAGAATGGAGGTTAAGGCTAAACTTTGAGGTGTTTGTACTGAATCATGTCTACCTTGATTCTTTGTTATAAGCATGTTCTCGAAATGAATTAAATCACTTTCACTTAAAAGGAGGCGGTAAAATGTCTTTTAAATCGAATTAATCACAACATAAATGGCCATTAAATAATAAGCTCATCTTAAGGGATTATAGTTTTAATGAGTATGTTGTTAGTACGTATAACTTAGATCATAACTTTTATTTATATTACGTTTATTTGTTGTAGATAAAAATATATTTTTGTTATTGATAAGATCTCTTGGTGTTGTAGATATGATCTGATTAAGATGATACCCTTAACATTGTTTTCCTAAAATTACGAATATTTAAAATAATCATAAGCGGAATTTTAGAGATAACAGCTGTATAGCTGTATATTTAGATTTCTTTTATTACATAATCCATATTTGTAAAAAAAAATAAGCAGGTTTTTTATTTTTAATAGATAGATTAAAACTAAAATTTACTTTTGTGAGAAAAAAATTCTTTTAAAGCTTTATATGATCCATAAGCTCATTTGTTGCCGGGATAGCCTGGTCGGTAGGGCGCTGGGCCCATGTCCGAGTGTTCGTGGGTTCGAACCCCGCCGGCCGAAGACTTCCCGTGTAGTAAATGGTGACTGATGTACGTTAAATTTGTCGAATCGCAAAGTCCTCCATGTCCCCATAACAAATCAACACCTCTGGGGGTATTCGATCGTCAAAAATTACGATCTGTGGATGAATGAATGGATGTATGAATGGGTCCGCCCTATAAACGGGTGTGACGTGTGTGTGACTGAAGACGAATTCTTGGCCGTAAATGGCTCCACTGAAAAACAAGAAACGCACCCTCTGCCTTAAATTTGCTCGGTTTCACCAAGCAGGCTTGTTAGTGTGGCAAGTGGTATTAGAAACAACAACAACAAGTTCATTTTAGGCATGATAGTTTTATTACACGTATTGCTCGTGCGTTTTAATTCTCTTAAAAAAAGAATTTGTGTCAGCAAAAGAAAAATATTTTTAATGCTTTAAGTGATTAGGTGAAAAAAAAACTAACTTTAAACGCTCGCTGCGTATAATAATAATTGAAATAATTATAAAATCATCGTAAGAGACGAATAGTTTATTACGTGGATTACTACCATGGTGAAATATTTTTTGTTAAACCATTTTAGTCGAAAGAGAACAAATGTTTTGTAATAGTATAGGTCAGGGATGGCGAACCAATGGCACGCGTGCCATTTATGGCACGCGACACAATATTTTGGGCACTCCACCGATCACAATTGTTGTTACACTTTGAAGCATATATAACAATTACATTAAAATTGACGAAAAATGAACAGAATAACAAACAATATTAATAAAAAAATTTAAAATTAATGCTAAAAAAACAATTAATAACCATAAAAAACAAGCTAACAATAAATAACTAGCAGAAAAAAATTAACAGTCCTGCTTAAACTAACATCTTACAATCTAATATAAGTTATTTGTCATCTAATCTGCAACAACAGAAGTCACACTGATGTTACTTGAAAGTTGAATTACGCGTATAACTGAGATATTGCAAAATGTATTTTTTTTCAATGTAAATAAAGAGTTTTGAGTTGATAGTATTTAGTATGTATTATTATTTTCCCAATAATCACGAAGTCAAAATTATTTGACGGCACGTCTATGACCTCATTAAGCAATTTTTTTTAGAGAAAATGGCACGTTGGTGTATAAAGGTTCGCCACCCCTGGTATAGGTGTTAAAAAGGAAAATTTTTGTAAAACAAGTATTAATATTAATAACAATGCAAATATCTCTAAGTTTTTTTAAAATTTTTTTTTATTTCCAATGAGCTGCACAAGTGCGCACACATGAGCAAACCTAGTGAGTTCTCCAGAAGTGGTATCCACTCTTTCAGGACCGCAATGGGTGAGATACCGTTGGCCATGTTAATTTGGACGTCTAGTTTCTGCCACACTAGATGGCAGCACCGAGACTCTTATTTGGATGCTAAAGTACACTAGGAATTTAATTTTGCCGGAAATGCCAAGAGCCAATAAGGCACTCCAGGGATCTTTTACATGTTGCATAATCATACTCTATAAGCTTGTGGAGAGAGTCATATCAACACTATCAACAATCATCTATGAAAAGGTACGCCAACCTAGAATCAAGTTAACATGTCTTTTATACTAGTGAATTGGATTTGTATTTTTGTAGTGGTAGACAAACTATAACACTCCCCCACCAGATTCTTATCTGTGGTGGAGTTCGATGCACGAATACTACTAGTTGATTCATTGTTTTGTGACAAGCCAGGAGAGCTGTGTTAAGTTTGAGTGTGGTGAAAGCCGTATTACGTTCACCGCGTTTTGAGCGTTTGTCGTGAGAGCTGTATTAAGTTCTTGATTTTGTGTGTGCGGTCTCTCCCGTGTTACTATTAGCAGTCGAGTGTGTCTGCAAGACCCCGTAGTGTGTAAATGAGACCGAGAAGCAGCAGCACGAAAGGGACAACGACGCAGTCACAAATAGCGAGTCAACTGTTCAATATGGACCATACATCGAAGTGGGCATTACTTTCAATGTAAGCGAGTTCAAATCACGTTTGAAATATGGGAAGAGTCATATGGATAATGTCAAGATTCATCTATGAAAAAGTATTAAATCATAGAACCAAGTTAACATGTTTTATATACTAATGAATTGGAATTGTATTTTTGTAATGGTAAAAACACTACAAGCTACTGTAGCTTTTGTATTATAAGTATTATTGGCATGATGAGATTCTTTTTATCCATCACATAAGTAACTATAAACGCGTCTTTATGCTTAACTTAAAAACACCCATACGGAATAGACCTATTAACATCGAATAAAAATACCTAAACATTGTTTTTAAATTTTGAGAATAATTAAAGGGACTGCATCTAAAAAATTACGTTGCAAATTACGCTATAAAGTATCTGACACCCTGAGTGGAGCATCCTTAAAACCCATTTTTCCGTAAACTTTATGCCGTAATTTTGATAGGAGTGTTACAGTAATTGAGCGACTTTAAAGAAAATATTACTGCAAAAATTACTATAGAACAGATTTTGGTTAAATGATACTTTGCGATAAAAAGTACCACTTCTCAAGGCGTCAGTACTTTTTACCATAATTTGAACCAGAATTTATACAATGCATTAGGCCGTCTTTAGGGATAGTTTTATTATTAGTTTTGCTATATAGACTTAATTTATTGCACTATCAATTGAGGTTAAGACTAATAGCGTTGTTTTTTAATGATAAAGTCTGATTATTATAAGATTTCATGCCTTTCTATAATAAAAAAATTATGGCATTGAGAAAAAAATATGGTCAAAACTTCCTAAATATGGTAAAATTTACCGTGTTTCTGGCTCTATGGGAACACCAAAAATGGTAATGGTTTTGGTAATGGTTACCACTTTGGAACACCAAAATTGGTAATGGTTTTGGTAATGGTACCACTTTGGTAATGGTTTTGGTTAACGATAGAATATCAATTTATAATATATATTTAAATTAGATAAATGTGGTAAAATTTGTTAATTTTATAATTGTGCCATACAGCACGGCATAAAAGCCATTTATCGGTTAAATTTACTTTTCAGTTTCGTATTTATTGCTAAATGTGTAGTAGTAAGAACTATAATTTTAAAAGCCAGAATTTCCCGTAAATCATTAACATATGATTTGAAAAATTACCGAATAATTTCTTTGAATACTGTATATTTTGTTTTCATTACCAGAATTAGGACTTTTTTGAAAGAAAAGTTTTTATCGTTCAATGCGGTAATTTTACCAGAATTTTTTTTCTCTGTCAGCCACTACCGCTGTTTCAGAGAAATTTTGCCCCATCCGCGCTTTCCACTCTCACAATATTAAACTAAGGGACGAAAAAAAAATTAACTTAGCAATTTTTTAAAGGAATATGTTATAAACATTCTGATAGGAAAGTGTAGAGCTATTTGTTTTTAGGTAATTTTATCCACAGTTTTTAATATATATTTTTTATTTTTTTAGCGGTTTACTTTAGTTTAGGGTAAACTATTAGTAGAATAATTGCGATCAGTCGTAGAGAGACATGTACTTTTACGTATAAAGATGAGTCAAAAATTGAAGACGTTTTTAAGGTTTATTTGAGGCTGTTTTGAGGTGTCAAGGTTTATTTATTTGAAGTTGACTTCACAAACAACCATAAAGATCAATCCCCCATGGTGAGTAGTCAAAGTGTATGAAGTTGTTTTATTCACACTTGAGGTTATTTTGAAGTTGATGGAAATCTACTTTAGAGCAACCAGCTTAGAGAGGTTATTTTTGAGGTGTACGGAGTATTTTTTCTACACTTTAAGCAAATAAGTATATTTTAGGTGTGGATAATTTCACCCAATCTCAACTAAAATTATTGCTAAATTATATATGAGGTTTAGATTATTAGGTGTAATATCATCTTCTTTTACTTCTTGACTTGAAAATTAATTAATTATCATTATTATACAATTATAATGGTCGGATAAGCAGCATTTTTCTCAAAGCAAAATGGTGATTTTTTAATGGCAATAGTTTTCTGTCGCTTTCTGCCAAGAATTAATGTGAAATTACTCTTTTTGTTTGTAATTTTGTTCAGTTTTTATAAATAACATCATTCTTACAAATCTTTTAAAAATAGTGTTTTTTTTCTCCATAAAATTGCTATCGCAATAAAAAGCAAAAAACCTAATAACTGACTTTAAACAAATAAGAGGAAAAAAGATATTCCTTTCATTAGCTCGGAAATCACCAAGAAAAAAAGGGGATCATTTTCCAAACTGGTGCTCATGCATAAAAAAAGAACGATTTGATTGTTGATAATTTTAGACATATTTTATGACATAATGTTTGTTGACTTATTTAATCCAATAATGATAATGTCCTAAAATTTTAATAATATTTCGAAAACATAAATACTAAATGTCCTGAAATCAACTGAGAAATGTCTTCTGAGAGATCTGTTTTTTTCAAAATGAAAATTAATTTGGAGATGTAGCTAAAAATTTTGAAAATGGTCTAAGTGTAACAATACACCAGATTCCAAGAAGAAATATTCTTTTCATTGAAATATTTAATTCAAATAAATTAATCAAATAACAATTAAGCGATTGCGCATTTTTCTTCAGATTAAATTTGATTTTTGACTCGGCAATGAAAAAAACAAACTAACTCTTGATATGAATTTTAATTGATAAAATATGAATTAAATGAAAACTAAGCATATTTCATGACACACTTAAAAAATATTATTATAAAAGTACTTAAAAAATATGATAGCACTGTAAATATTATACATTTTAGAACAACCTATAAAATGTAACTGTGGACATTATTGGGTTAATATAATTTTAAATAAGATTTTATAGGTGTTCCTATTCTCCTTTTTTCTATGAATAGTTGGTATATGAATATATTTATGATCTTGATATGATATATCTTTTTAATCATCTTCATTAAGATTATTCTTTTTACTCCAGTATGGAGCATAAGGCTTTAAGTCTCGTCCTCCATCGCTTGCGGTCCGAAGAAGCTTCCCTAGCTAAGCTCCAGCTTGACCATCCAAGCGCATCTCTTTCACACACTATTATTTTTCGCCATGTTAGTTTCGCTTCCTTTGTCCCTCAGATGTCCACACGAGGAAATTCAGTGGCCGGCATTCGCAGAATGTGTCGTATCCATGTCTATCTTCGCCATTTAATTTCTCAATAAGTCTCGTTTTGGCCCTTCGGTATATTTGCTCATTTGAAATTACAAGAAAAATTTTGAAAATCCTGCACAGAGCTTTAGTTTGAAATGAGTTCAAGGAGTTTTCTTGAGATTTATTTTATTTTACAACCGTCGTTGAGCAGCCCACCCAATTTTTTTGGGTTTACAACTACCAATGTTCTACTCCGTAGTCTTGTAATTTTGAGCCCAATCCAGAAGACAAGGGAACTCCTGGATTAAGTATTAGAAATTTATCCTCGCGAAGGACTTTTTAAGGGAAATAACCAATATTTGTGTTACATGGAGTGGAGAATCACAAAAACCTTTCACGGTTAGCTTGACGGCAGAGGGATTCTAACCCAGGTTCCGACTACCACTGAGGGTATTTTAGAGTCAGCACTGTGGTCTGTGCGAGACGGGTATGGGATTTGAAGCCAGCCATCGCTGGAATTTGAACCCGGTTCACCGCATTTAGAGGCGAACGCTTTATTACCTGAACCACCACGGCTTCTTCTTGAGATTTAGTAAGTTTCCAAGCTTCGCATCCATAAAGTAGGACGGCTTCAACTGTCGAATTGAAGATGAGTAGTTTCAATTTGATTGTTAACTCTGAAGAGCTACAGATTTTACTTAATGTTCCAAAAACACAGCGTACTTTGATCAGTCTGGAAGTAACATCTTCGTCAGTTCCAATTGTGGTAGACACTATTGAACCAAGTTAACTGAAAGTATGAGTATCTTCGATATCTGTGTTTTGCGCGTTGAGTTTAACTTTATACTCTTAAAAAATTGATTCCATTTTGAGTAATAATATCGGTGCTTTGATCCACACGGAGAGCAAGATTCAGGTTAAATTACCGTTCTGTATGGTAATGATATTTCTCAAGTTTACTGTGGGGGCCCATTTTACCAGCTCGTAGATAAGATATAAAAATGATGCCCATGAGTGATTACTTCTTTTTTTATCAACCTTTATTTAGTTCAAATTAATTACAACCTTTAAATTTTAACAAGATATAAATGAGGCACAAATTAATCTAATTTTATGTTCTGAGATATCGATATTAGGGTTGAATATTGAACAAACTTCTCTGAGAGCGTATACAGACTAACGTTAAAAGATTTTGATCGGCTGAAGTGTTGAATTGGCTCCATTGTAAAAAATTAAGTTGAGTCAAAAGGTTTGGGTCTCCAATTTTACATAATTACATTTACTGTGATATTTATTGTACACTTGAAAAATTTAAGTTATTTGCTACCTTCCTGTGATACTAGTAGTATTTGGACATTATAGGAAAAATAATGGAAGGAAATTATTTTTATTTTTTAAAACGCCACGTTTGAGAAACTGTCATCGGTCTGGGACATGAAAAGAAAAAACAATTTAGATTTTTTTTAAATTATAAAAATTCTATTAAATCTTTCTTATCAGATGTTGAAAATTGCTTTTTATTTGAATTAGAACACGAGATATAAGTTAATATTACTTCTCTTATTTAATATTGTCCTTTGTGCATCATGTTCCTTTTTTTTTGAAATGTTGCAATTTTTAAAAAAAAAATCCTTAAAACTTAAATAAGTAATTGTAGGAGATCAGATACATTATAGAAGAATTGTTTTTTGATTAAGTGTCAGGAAATTAAGGACTTCATATTATAGACTTCGACTCAATTTGTTTTAAAGAAAGGAAGAAAGATAAATATGCATCACTATTACAATTTAATACGTTACTAAAATTATAGTATTTTCTGATAAAATCACCTAATTTCAATGTGAGAATGAATAAACAATAATGGAACTAGTATTTTAGATGTAGACCTTGATTGTTTTGCTTGTTTATTTAATGTACAAGTTTTGATCTGTTTCAGGTTTTTTCGAAAAAATGAAACGATCTGAAAATCAAGAAAAAGTTATATCAGTTTATAATACTCATTTCCTCCAAAGTGATTTATTTTGTATTAAAATTAAACAGTAGTTGCGTCTATATCATTTTAAAAGAGTAAGCCCTTGCAAGGATAGTACGGTATGCGAAATGATTAATAAATATTTTTGATCTTGTAATTGTTTCGAATGAACAGGAAACATTATAATTTAAAAATTTTATTACGACATACAAGGATAACTCGATTGATTTTTGTTTTAAATCACAATACTATTTTAGTATACTATTGGGCTGACAAGAAAGTAATTTCTGTTTTTTAGAATGAAATAAAACTTATTTTTTCTAAAAAAATTAATTATAATCCATTCTTTCCAATGACCTTGTGCCATCTTTCTGGTAACTTCATGATTTCACTCTCATAGAACATCCGTGCAACAGCAAAAAAACCCAGTCATGTGCTATTTGAAGTTATTGTTATTACTAAAATTTTTATCATTTAAAAAGTTTTGTAAACTTTAAAATAAATAATAGTCCATTGGTGCAAAGTAGGGATATATGGGGCATCGTAAATCGCAAAGGAATCGTATGAGGTCTCGTAAAATACGAAGCCTCACACATCTATAGCGAAATTATTGATGTTTGGTTAGGAAGTGATGGCACACCCGCCATATATTTCTGACCTTGCACAATCAGATTATCATTTATTTATGTTTTGTTATTGACTGCTCAATTATTATCGGATTATCATTTATTAATTGAAAATTGAAAAATTATTTAAATGGAAAAAATTTCAGTAATAACGGTGATCTCAAACGGCACTTCAAAGTTTTTTTTTCTGTTAGCGAACGAATGTTCTAAGAACGAGAGATCATGAAGTTACCAAAAAGATCGCGAAAAGCCATCGTGTCAAGTTCTCAATGTATTTGAAAAGATCACTCGTTATTCAGATTAAATAAATTTACACTAAATTATATTTAATTTACACAAATATTATTTTTATTAAAAGGGAATTTTATTCAAACTAAAAAGGAAAGTGCAATAAATTTATCACAAATACCCCGGGGGAAAAAACTAGTAGGGAGCTTCTGTATTAATTCTGGCTTGTTTTTAAGAGCAGTAAAATATATCCAGATAAAAAATGTAACCATTATAATTATTATTCCTTCGGAAAAAAAAACTTAACCGCTTTTTTTCCTCATTTCTGGGTAATTTACAGCTTTGTACAAGATTGGAGTTATAAGAAATGCAAAAGAATCTTACCTTTATAAGTTTCATTATATAAAATAATTGCAAAAATGCTTCTTCAAAATCTAACACATTAAAATAAAACGTAGCTGTTTCTAGGAAACGCGTTCGATATTTTTTTCCATCAAATTAAGAGTTCTTATTTTTTAAAAAATTATTACAATATAAAGATTGGATATCGATAAAAGAAACTGTTTCCTTTGTAAATCCATATTATCGTGTCTTTGAAAAAGTAAAAAACAATATGCAATAAACAATTATTAATAGGAAAAGAAACAATGATTGGTTAAAGAAAATAAACGGAAATACAAAATGAAACTGTCATATGTGTCTCTAAATTGCCTTTTCTAACTGCCTAAAAATCATAAAATATTATGAAAAAGCTATAAATTTAACAAGTATTCATAAAGCAACTAAATTTTCTTCTGTTTATTTCGTCACAAATGGTATTGCATTCGTTATTATCAATACCACTTCAAATTATTTAAATTTTTTATACATTGTTAAAAGTTATGGAAATTGTCTGTAATATGGATGCCCTTGGCTATAAACTTAATATGGTTTTAAAATAAACTATATGTTATCAGATTTCTTAAGCTTTATTGCTCGATAAGGGAGATCAGTATGTACTGAAATATGGTTCTATTTTATACCATAAAAAATTTGCACCATATTATGGTTCAAAAGTGAACCTGGTTTTATGAGAGAGCTCTATTATAACAGAGTCAAACCAAAAAAGGGCGGAACAATATCTATACTAATTCCTTCAAACATTGCAAAAATTTTGGTTATCCAAAGAGTAGAAAAATCGAAAATTTAATTCATGCTTTTTAGCTCAAACTCACACACCTAAAAGTGGAGTTTATGTCTCCTTTACTTTTTTTTAAAAAAATACTCAATTAGGTATATTGAAATGTATGAAACCATATTTAAATGCAAAAATAATTCTGTCTAAATTTGATACACGATATTTATTAATCACCTTGTTATGCGATTGCAATTGTAATAAATTATAATTCAACTTTACAACTGCAATAATTGTTCGCAGCAAATTGGCTCGCCAGCATGGTTCAAAGCATTTATATTATGGTTCACGTTAACAACATGAATTCTCAAATGAACAACACTATGGTTTCAAAATCACCATTTCAAAATATTTTTTATATTGGGCTTGTTCCCCGACAGGGAGCTTCTTGAGCCCGCTCCAAATTTCTTCAACTTTTGAGATGTTTATCGTTTAATGGTTTATGGCTATTTACCGTTTAACGGTTAAAATGGTTGAATAATAATTCTTTTATCACTATTTTAAATATTTCTTTTGGAAAATTTAACTATAGTGAAAAAGTTAAAATATTAACGAATAATAAAATACAATTACGAATTTTACTAACTAAGGGAACTTCCCTCTGAACGTGGTTTGGTTGTTTTACTTTAAATATGCTGATAAAACTCTCAATTTCTGAATGTATATTTTAAATAAATTTTTATTTTGATGAAGAAGTGAGAAAAAAAGCAACATTATCGCAGCAATGTTGAAAAAAAAGATGAAAAGTTTGTTTTCAAAACAATTGAATTCTACTCAAATAACAACACAGAGAAGAGAAGATTATCTCCACTCATCTCTTAAGTGAAACCGATTAAACTTTTTAGTTGGTTTTCGAACGGAGTTGTAAAAACAGTTCGGAGTGAAATGAAATTCATTTAAAAACATTAAGATCTTAAAATTTTTTTTTCAAAAAATTTATTTATTCTCAATCGTATTATCTTCTAAATAATTAACAAACGTATTTTTAACACTTAAGACTATTATTCCTTTTTTGGTTACTCGTTTTATAATCAAATAAAGAACATATTTTACTTATTGGTAGTTATAACACGATCTCAGAAGGCTCTTAATTTTGGAGCAATACGAGTTCAAATAACTATTTAAAAGCAATACTTATTTAATTATTTAATCAATTTAAAGTGAAAAACGTGTTTAACTATTTTTAAATGAAATATTTCAAGCGCATTCTTTCACAAACAATTTCTATCGAATGCCCCAAAGTTGTCCAACAGTTTGAAAAAATCAAGTGAAGAAATATAGTAAGAGATAAAAAATTGGGGGTTAGCTGAGTTCTGCATAGGAAATTATTTTGCAAAATCGGTTGCAGAATACATCAACAGATGGAGCAGCTAATTGAGAAAAAACTGCAATGCAGTGCATTCAAAATAATCAAGGTTTGCAGCAAAAACGTGTAGCAATCTGAGAGCTGAATAAGCTGACACTGGTATAAATTTTTCGGTTGAAGTGACACAAAGCATATAGATACTGTAAACTTATAGAGCTATCTGTTGACGAACTCAGTAATCAATTTTTAAATTTGGAGGGAATAAAATACTCTGTCTATCTGCTTTACACTTTCTTTAATTAATTTGAGAAGATGAAAGTATTTTTACTCGTTGATCATGATTTCTAAATCTCAATATTTCTTCAAATTTCGCATTACCTAATATTTTAATTAACAGATGCTGCACTTGGGTGTGTTTTTTGTGTCTATTTAAAAATAATTATTATTTTAAAGTAAGAATCAGAACTCTTTTTTAAGTGGAAGTGGAATCGATTTATGATTTAAATGTTTGTATGACTGAATTATATACTAGGACAATTTTTTTAACTATTGATTTTTGTTAACTTTCAAAATTATTTAATTAATTTTGAAATAAAATTTTAGAGCTTTCAGCCATTAAATATAACGTTCAAATTCTTTCCACGATTGTAATTGCATTGTTATGAAAATCATATTATCGTGTAATTAGGTGCAAGAAAGTTTAGTTTAAACAGTAACATGTATTCTGGTAAAATTACAGTAAACAGTAATTCTGGTAAAGTTACAGTATTGTGTGGTAATGGGTATTCTGGTATAAAAAAACATAGTTCTGTTATTAAAAACCATAATATACGTTATTTTAACCAATAAGTTGGTAATTTTTCCGTTCATATGGTAAAGGCTTACCAGAAATTCTGATTTTCAAAACTAAAGCCACACATTCACTAAAAAAATATATATATAAAACTGAAAAATTAATTTCGTCGAATAAATGGTTTTTATGCCAGGCTGTAAGATATCATGATAAAAATTTGCTCAATTCGCCACATTTAATAAATTTTATCACATATTATAAAACCAGATTTTATTGTTAATTTTACGGTTAATTTTACCTTCGATAAAAATTACTGCGGTTTTTAGTGTGCCCTAGAGCTAGGAACACTGTAAATTGTACCATATTTTGGTAGTTTTTACCATACTTTTATTGTTAGTATAGGTGTTACACTGAGAAAAACATTTTGTGGTTTGAAAGCTATTTTTAATTTAATTCTTATAGAAAACTGATGGTAGATTTTACTGTTATTTCACAACGGGAAACAACGTCATTACAAAGAAATACATTCTTTGTACCCATAAGATTAAAAACATGTTTAAATTTAATAGAATATTTAAAGAATTGGTTATTTTAAAGTAGGAACTAAAATTGTATTCACACTGTGACGTCATGAGTACATTACATAGTATTCAGAAATTCAAAGATTAAATCCGAAGACGTCATTGAATTAAACTGAAAATTTCTGAGTTGGACAATCCATCAGTGAACACAAAGAAGCATTGAATTTGATTGAATCGCGGAAAACCATTGACCTTGAAACGCTGTTCTCACCTTTTGGATTGACAGATGTCAGATGGATTTTTCAGTTTGAATTCAAGAACTAAGTTCGATAAATGAAAGAAAAGTATTCCTTAGTTCATTAAGTTTTTTTTATGTGGAATTACAAGTTTGATGACTGGAATAAAGCACAGAGAACGAAAAATAATTATTAAGTGTGATTTAACTTGTCATTTAATAGACAAATGCGCAGTTGTTCTTGAAATAAAGAAATGTTTCTAAGAAATTCAGTTTAGAATAGTGTGTTATATTATATAAAAAATCTCCCTCTCTCTTTTTACGGATTTCAATAATGAACATGTTTTACGACCATGCGTTTTATCATTGAAAAATTACCATGTTTTCGTGAAATGTGTCTGGTTTACAACATAATTAAATGATGAATAATAGAACATAATGGTGTTAGAACATAAAAAAATATATATTTCTGTCTCTTTTACGCATTTCAATAATGGACACATTTTGAAACCATGTGTTTTATCGTTGAAAAATTACCATGTTGTTTGGTTTAGAACATAATTAAATGATGAATAATAGAACATAATGGTGTTAGAATATAAAAAAATATATATTTCTGTCTTTTTTACGTATTTCAATAATGGTCACATTTTGAAACCATGTGCTTCATCATTAAAAAATTAACATGTTTTCGTCACATGGATAAAAATGTGCTTCACATTTATTGTTTCAGCCATAAATCAATGGTGTTCATGTATATATGTCGATTGATGAAATATATATTCTAGTACTTTCTTCAAATTCTAAATTTCACACAGGCACAATATTTTATAGAGGGTTTTTGTCTCAGCAATACTTTTAAGATAATTCTTATGTTTTACTAATTAAAAAAATAATGATAGGTAGAGATGAGTACACTTTAAAAATATGGTTTTTTCATAATTGAGCCAAAATCTGTCAAAATAGCTCCAAAAATAATGTCGAATTTAAAAATGCCACCTCCAAATTAGATGGTGCTCATATAAATGAAATTTTTAAGTATTCCAAATGAAACGTAAGAAGTTTGTTTGCGATTATTAATTTATAATTCCTCTTATATTTAAAGAAAACATTTTAACCGAAATGAGATTCCAGAGCAGAATATAAAATTAATTTCTATCTATCTATCGATGAGCTACAAGCAACACACTTTGTACACATATAAATAAGCATTCTTTGCATCTTTGCAATGACAATGGAGTACCTTTCAGTAACGTAGAAGGGATATCTCAATCCTGATTGGTTGTTGAAACGTGGTATTCGTTTACGTTAGCTGCTGTTCTTTCCTGTCTATTTTGCGTAAGCCAAATCCGTCAAGTATCAATTCTCTTAAGTGACACATTTAATATTCTTTCTCAAAGATTCTTTCACAAAGATTTTTTTACTAAGATTTCGATTCTTTTATTGTATATTTCTTACTTAACACAAAGGTGGGCACGAACCCGTGTAGAACATAAGCAAACTATTTATGCACTGAAATTGCCAGGAACACAAAACAAAAATATGTGACGATTACTATAAGAAAACAAATGACAAATCTAAGTTAAGTAAAAGGCGTAGACGGGAAAGAATTATATTTCAACAAAATTATATGCTTAATATGGCGTTGTATATAATTAACTTCATGTTAATTAAGGGGGGACCCCACCCTGAATATTTCAAAAGTTCGAATTTTTTTTTGTTGCATTTTTCGAATTTTTGTACCCTTCCTAATGTCTGTCTAAAACGATTTCTCGGTACCTAACTTCGTTTAGAAGTTATATCGGACAATAGAGAGTCGTCGCTAAGCAGGTAGAAAGGCCCGTTCAGCCGGATTAGGAGGGGCGACATTCTGTTTGTGTCTCATCCATTCTGTTGACGGAGAAGATATATGGACCTGGAATTGCAGAATAAAGATTAGTCATTACTAATTTAATAATTTACTAGATTGAACATAAGTCAAAACATTAAACGCGTTTTTCTCAAAACGCTGTTTTTTGACCTGGCCTAATGTTTTTCTCATGATCTATACAACGAAATAAGCTGTTCTTTATTTTAAATTACGTAAAAATATATTCTTTAGAAAGTAGCATAGGATTTTTTTGTTATTTTTATATTTCGATTTTATATTAGTATTTTATGAATATTTTTTTAATGAAAAAGTAAATTTTTTTTTTTAAGTTGCCGCAATTTTGGTAATTTTGCGAATATCAAAAAACCGCTATGCTACTTTTTAGGTAATGCCTTTATGTTTCAGAAGAACTAAACAGAATCGTTTTCCTAAGTTTCAGGACTTCTAAATCCATGAGGCCAGTGAGGTGTTACTTTTTGATGACCAGCCACACAAGGAGCTGCCACCAACTTATTTTTTATTATTTTGTAAAAGAATAAATTTTAAAATAGAATTAAATTGTAGCTAAATAACATAAAAAAAAACAAGGAATCTCTGCATTGTCTCTATTACTTAAAAAAATGTAAGAAAAACGTTAATATTTTACCATCTCAGCGGGGGGTGCCCCCTTAACATTGTAACTTATGTGGAAAAACTTAACTCAACTTTGACACGCCATTTTGCTTCGGTCAGCTGGTGCTGATGTCATAGGACACATGTGTGGGTGTCTGTGATTGTCTTCTTGAAGTGCACGTACCCAATTTTATGTTGCTCACATATTCTGGGAAAATTTTTCCTAAATCAAAGAAACAAAAAATACTTATTTGTAAGAAAAGTGGCTAACACCAGAAGAAAAAACAAATATTGTATCCAAGGAATTAGCTTCCTTGGTTAAGAATACAAAAATGGTGGTAGCTACTTTTACACAGAATAGCGTAAATGACATTCTTGATGCTTTCCTACTTTAGGAAGTGTTCTTGGTTTGAAATACTAAGAATGGGGGCAGCTGCTTTTGCACCGAATAGTATAAAGAACATTTTTAGTTTTGCCGACTGGCCTGTGTAGGGGTTAGGGAACTGCCCTTGCACCAGAAAGGTTCTGGGTTCGAATCCCGGACAAGGCATGGATGTTCTTTCCTTTTCTGTTCTCACTGTGGGAGCAACGTTGGCCCACCTAATTGATGTCACTGAAAGAGTGGCCAAAAATCTGCCCTTCAGATGCCTGTATGACGTAAATCATTCCCCAGGCGGGAATTGGAAAAAAAAACATTTTTACTGTTTCATTACGCCAAGAACTCTCCTTGGTGTAGAATACCAAAGATGGGACAGCTACTTTTACACCAAATAGTGTAAAAAACATTTTTAGTGTTTCACTACACCAGAAAATTCTACAACACTTTGCTGTAAAGTAGTTGCAACAATTTTTGATGAAAAGATACACTAATATTTTTACTGTGCAATTAAAACAGCATAACGCGTAATGTTAAAAATAAAACAATTGCTTAAAAAATAAAACTTTTACTTCAATGTTTTATTGAATTAAAAATATGTCTATGATTAACCAGTCCTTAAACTTGAAAAATAGGATTTAAAAAAAAATATTTCTAGAAGCTAATCTGGAATTAAATTACATAATAATGTAGGTTAGAGGTTGTCAGGGTCACGTGATGTAATAACACGCATTTTCTGATGTTGCGAGCTAAAAGCTTGATATTATAGATATGATCATTTTTTTCTTGTTTTGGTTTTCTGGAAGAATGGATGAAAAAGAATAATAAAATGGTGAATTAGTTTTTGTAGAATTTTGCGTTATTTCTTTTGTAAAAGGTTACGACTGACAGAGGTCATGCAGAAACAAAATGTATAAATATTTTTCTAATCTAAGAGGAAATTACTATAATTCAAGATAGAACGTTTGAGAGCTGTAAAAATATAAGGAAATAATGATTTTAAAAAACAGAATTATGATGCTTAATTAAACTTATTATAAAATATAATTGATTATGGTAACTCAAAATGTATATTCTTAATGGTTAGAGAGAATAAACCCTTAATAAGATTTATACTGAAATTTTCCTCCAAAGAACTTATCTGAAGCTTTATTGGAAAAAAATCTTATTCGTTTGAAACAATATGTCTATAATTAACAAGACGTCTAACAAGTGAAATATGCTTTTATAAAAAGTAAATATTTCTAGAAGCACTTAAGAAATAATAGATTAAGGATAATTTACATTAACGTGTCTGTGAGGAAACGTGCTTAAAATCACGATTGAAAAATCTAATAAATAAATCAGAATGTTTGTATGTATGCGTGTATGTACCTTGTACAAATCCACATTTTTTAACCGATTCATACCATATTTGGTATAAATATACGCTCGAAAATTTTGTGGACCTAGCAATCTACATTAAACTTTTGGCGCAGATGGCACAACGGTGACCCTTTTACATATTTGTTTGGACCCGGTAATCTCCAGTAGAAATATATTTTGGTATATTTTAATTATAAAAAACTACATGATAGTTACTAAAAAAATCTGTTAGATCATTGGAATTATTATTTGTACTAAAATACAGGGTTATTCATTATTCCCTCGGGGTTTCGAAGCGTTATAGTAAAAAAACGAAGACGAATATGGCAGAAAAGAGCACATGAAATTATTCCGAAAGTATTCAAGTTTTAATTTAAGCAGTTGTCGGTAGATGGCAGTAACATGTACCACTGACGCCAGTTGTAGTAAAGAAAAATGGCTTTTACAGGCGGAGGGAATTATGAATAACCCTGTATAAAATCCAAAAGAAGTAGTTTGAAAAAAAAATTTTTTCCTCATATTCAAAAATTTATTAATAATTAATTTCGTAAATTTAAAAAAATCAATGATGAATAACTGTTTTTCGTAGATCTAAATAACTGCAAATAAGTGCAAATTTGAGATTATATTGTTTGGAAGTAAGCCGTGTTTAGAAGATTTAATCTTTAACGCCTTTAGAGGCATCTGCATCCCATGCCGTATTTCATAACCATAAATCATTAAAATGCGAAATATAGAATTTTAAACTTATTTTGACCGATATGAAATCCAAATAATGATAAAAATATGAAAAAATATGCTTAATAAAAATTCTGCCACAAAGTGTAAAAACTCCTTCCGACAGCTGGTTCGCGCGCTAAATCCCCAAAAAAGATTTTTTCGCAGGATTTGATAAAGATTTTATAGTATACTAAGCGAATCGCTCTAATAAATTAAAAATTAGTTTTATCGCACATTTTGATGAATTATTTATTTTTGGTTTCCTTTGGTTGGTTATCACAAGTAAAATCAACGGAAATAATTGGGTAATTGCACTTCAAGAAGAAGAGGAAAAGATCACGGCACCCACACATGTGACCTCTCACGTCAGCTCCAGTAGATCGTTTATGAACAAAATGGCGTGTTAGAGTTGAGCTAAATTTTTCCACTTAAGTTAGAAGGTTATTTAACATGAAATTAATTCAATACAGTGCTTTATCACACTTCGGATTTGATGAAATATAATTCTTTCTCGTCTAGTATTTTACTTAACTTAGATTTATTATTTATTTATGTAGTTTATTGTAACCTTGATATATTTTCGTTTTGAGTATCTGGTAACTTTGATGCATAATTAGTTTGTTTATGTTTTACATGGCTTCATGCCTCTCATTGTGTTAAGTGAATTACACAATTAAAGAAGTGAAATCTTTGAGAAAGAATTTTTGTGTAAGAATATAGAATGTGTCATTAAAGAGAAATGGTACTTGACGGGCTTGGCTTACTCGAAATAGAATAGAAGGAACAGTTGCGAACTTAAGCAAATGCCACGTTTCAACAACCAATCAGAATCGATATACCTACACTACGTTATTTGCAGGCACTCCATTTTGCCATGTTAGGTGATGACGTTACTGAATTAGTATTTTAAAAAGTATATGAAATGATATAAAAAGTGAAAGTATATGAATATGATAAATAAGAGAAACTGGAAGAACCTTGCAGCGGATAGACCAGATGGTAAAAAGTACTCGAGACGGACTTGGCCTGTAACAGGCTATAGTGCCTTGAAAGAAGAAAAATAAGCACAAATTGCAATAAAGAAAATAAATTTCGCGTTAAAAAGTTAAATTAATGGAGAAAAGGTACTTATTTGTTTATGAGAACTGTAAAAATAGCCATTCTGTTATTAACGCCAATAGTGCTTAATTAATTTTAGTGATAGATAATACTATTTTTACTTGCATCGGTGTTTTTTAATATGTACTAAGTATACTAACATTGACTAATGGTACTAGGATGCCTACAATAGGCACTATTGAAATAAGCTTCTTACGGCCCAACGTGACAGAGGAAGTTGTTGATTTTGGTAATTTTTTACTATCAACTTTGATCTCGAATATGCTAAATGATAATGCGTATTATTTATTTTCATAGAAGAAACTTCTAAAAACATATTTCGTTTAATCTAACGATTTGAAGACACTGAGTAGGGCAGTAGATACTAATGAATTAAAAAAAAAATGTGGATATGTTTTTTTAGCTGAAATTATTTGTGCCGGTAATATGTGTTTCAGTTTTGGCGCATAATGTGTTGATCAACACCGATTTTTTGATTAATAATTTTTTTCCTTCCAATCCAGTTTTCAGTTTGTTTCAAATATATTTTTAAGAATAAATTAGCTGTAGTGCTTGAGAGAGTATTCTGAAGCATTACGAACCAAGGAAATAATAACTTTAAAAACACAATTCATTCGCAAACTGATTATTTAATAAACTGCACGTGTTAACAACGTGCATGTATTAAATATTTAAATCTTCCGGGAAGAACATAGACATTAAAAATCAAATGTGAGTTTACTTCTTTTATATTCAAACAAGGAAAACACGATTTGGGACAAAATAAATCGGCAATATACCTTTGTTAGTATCGACAATTGTCAGTTTCCCAAAGTCACTTAAGATCAAAAGAAGCAAATTAAATAAATGATAGATCCTCGAAGTTGCGTTTTGCTTTTTCATTTGTTAAACAAGTTTTGATTCACGATATAAAAAATAAATAATGAAAATGCTGACCTTGCTTGATCATGGATGTGATTTTACGTTAATCCCGCTAAACTGTCATGGATTTGACATTCAATAGTTCTTCAAGTCAGTATTTGAGAAAGCAGAAAAGGAAATATGTAGATAAAAGTAATTTGTAAGTAGCTCTAAGCTTTATTTACTTCCTGCTTTCCATAATTAAAATAATGAAACTGCCTGAAGTATAAACAATAAGTTTTTGATACAAAAGTTAAGGAAAATGGGTACATTTGGTTACATTTTGATTAGCCAGGCGCAAGCAAAAATCACCCAAAAAATATCAGCTTCAACTTTTGTTTTATTATTTCATTCTTCTTTTTCCTTTATTTATTTTTTAAACACTAAAAATAAAATGAAACAAAAATATGTAAAAGATGTATATGTATTTTAAAAAAGAACTAAAAAAAATGGTTGCATTTTCTTGCGATTGGCTAACCGAAGAGTACTGGAAAATATTTGAAGACGTCTTACCCTCAAAAAGCCTACTGCCCAGAAAGTTACAAAATTGCACATAAAATGAGTACAGATAGAGTAATTATAAGTATATCACAAGGATTAAGAATTGCACAAGAATTCATGGATGGAAATATCTTCGTGGGCCACTAGGGGACGTTTCCCTATTATGAACTATTTCCACGGTCTTTGAACAGGTACTTTTACTTATCTAAATTACCTTAATTTTATGTTTTATAATAATTATTGTCGAAAAGGTCATTTAAGCTAGTTTATTATTAGGTACAAGTGGGCTGCGCCCCCTGCTCGCTAACGCTCGCCAACCCCCGAAAATTGCTACGCAATCTTATATGGTTTGTTTCGCAAACCAAGCTCGCTTCGCTCGCTATTAACTTAAGTACATTGCAAATGCACAAAATTCTAAGAATTCAAAACAATCATTCAAATCCATATAACAACATTTTTTTAAAAAAAAAAATTACATCTTTTTAGTAAATACTAAGTCATTAAAATAAATTTGAATTCAAATAAATGACATGTAGTTCGTTGAGCTTATTAGAAATGTGCTATAGTATAATTCGTGATATAATTCGAAAATCGTCCATAAATTCGTGATATATAAATTCGTGAAAAAAAGCGCTTTCGACGAAATACTAAAATAGAGATCTATCGACAAAGACTACTCACTTCTGCCTAGCTTAATAGTATGAGATTGCCGCAGCTGATGCTCTCTGGTTATTTCAGTTTCCGTTTTTAAAAGCGCTATATGTTGAGCCACCTCAGCTAGATTTGGCATGTGACATTTTTAGCGGCAATCATTGGTCGATTTTCTAGCGTTGCCATTCGGGGAGTTGCAATGAAGCTTTTTTTTTGTCGCCTTGTAAGAGAAATAGTAACGTAAACAAAACAAAGCAAACGTTGCCACCGGCGGAAAAGAAATACAGCCAAAATTTGGGAGCCACGTAAGAGAATTATATATATTAGATTTTTTACACTAATTAAAAATTTGGAGAGCTTATCAAATTTGTAGCCAAATTTTAACTTAAGGCTAATAATCTAATACTAAATCAATTCAAATGCCAATTTTGACAACTATTAGCAAACATAAAATTAACATGGATTTAAGATAATTTAGATAACAAGTATCTACTCAAAGACACGCGTAGAAACAGTTCATAATAAGCAAGACTCCATAATTCATATACTATGACATTTCCAGATTTCCAGTCATGGATTCCTATACAAATTTTAACCCTTATGTGTTTTTCCTTCCCAAAAAGTTTGTTAGTGTGTATATAAATTTATAATATGTATATAAATTTGACCATACAATGTTGTTAATTAATTCATCTTTAATTCATTAATTGATAATATGGCCCAACTTAACTTCACTTCATTGTTCAATTTAATGCATAATTAAGCGTTGGACCAAAGTTTTATAAGCGGGCAATTTACATTCATAACACAGCTTTTAACTAGAGATTAAAAAAAGTATGAATTAAGTGCATTTTAACTCTGTTTTATTATAATATAATAATTATTTTAGTTAAGCATTCAGCACGTAAAAAGGGATACTTTATAAGATTTTTAATTTTTCTTTTTTTCAATTTGGGTACTTGCAACTCGAGAAAAAGGAAACTGATTTTGCCTAACCGTGTGATTGAATTGGTTAATTGGTGAATGTTCAAAATGTAGAGAAAATTTGGAAAAAATTATGGAACAATGAAAAAAAAAAGGGGGGGGGGAAGGAAAATAATAATAAAAATAACAAGAAATTGGAAGAAAAAATTTCGAAAAAAAGGAAAAAAAATGAATAAAAATGTTTGAGCTGATGAAAAGATTTTATCCTTTATTTTCCAGATTTTCATTCATTCTTTTCGGAATTTCTTTTCTTCCAGTTTCTTGTTATTTTTATTATTATTTTCCTTTTTTCCCCTTTTTTCATTGTTCCGTAATTTTTCTCATGTTACATTTTGAACTTATTTTATGAGTTCTACTTACTTGCAACTTAATGCACAGTAAATAAAACTTATTGTTTTTCTTAATTTTCTTCGTGTTTCTTTCTTTTTTGTAAGTAAGGATCAAAGAAGAAAAAACGCCTTGAAAATTCTTCTAGTATTACTTCAACGTGTAACAACACGTCTCTTAATTATTTCCCACGTGCAAACACCTTATCTCTAAATGACACTGATTAAGCACGAACTTTTAAATTTGCATATTTTCGAAATATTTCAATTACTTTTAGTAAGAAAATGACAACCTAAGGTCTTTTGGTCAGTTGTTTTCTTCTGATGATGAAAAAAGTATAACGGGTTTAGTTTTTAAACTGTAAGCATTCATTTTTTTATTAAAAAAAGCAATTTGAATTCTTTATTTAATTCTAGAGAAAACAAACAAGAAAACAATAATATAATATATAAAGCAATATACAAATAAAAATATATCAAAAAAGTTATGTTAACAGAAATAATTGTGAATGCAGTTTATTGTTTCACCCATTGGCAAAATGGGTCTTGGTTTGGGCTTGATGGCGTCCATACACTTATCAACAGTGTTCTAGAGTAAACAGTGCGCATGCGCCGTTATTGCATGCGTTGCTATGGCGACCGCTGCTGTTTTTCTTTTTATTTTCCCATGTTATGTATTTCCAAAATAATAATTTAAAGTATTTTAATATTCTTTTTATTATTAAGGTATAATGACTGGCTTGATGGTGATTTTAATATAAATATGAATGCTGAAGAAGCAAAAGTATTTTGTGTCCTCTTGAAACACGTAGATAGGCAGGATATGAAAATCAATCCGACGACAAACATCAATTGAGGCACTTTTTGAAACCCATGATTTGAATTGTTGTGGCGTTTATCGGAGTAAATCCAGAAGGAAAAAGCATTTAACCAATGGATAACCAGTGATCGTAAAAAGCTTTTTTGATGATATTTTTTTTCCTTTTGTTTTAAGTTCTTCTTTTGACCAAATTATAAATATTTCTTCCAATAAAATGTATATACTTGCATGCACGCTTTACATCTGACAATAAATTGAAAAAAAAATTGTTTCCAGTGACCAACATATGACAATGTATTAATTATGATTATAAGTAATAGTGAACGCTTAATATAATGGTTAACAAACGTTCTAAAAATGACAGATGCTTTTATTTATAAGTTCTGTTATAATTAATTTTCTTAAAATTATATACTCAAGGATTATTTCATTTAATTGTGGTGATTTTATACTAAAATTTCCTTCCATAAAAGAAAAAAAATTCTTATATATTTTCTTCGGGTTCTTCGTTTGTATTCCAATTTTTTGTGTGCATTGTTACTTCTTATAAGAAGTGAACAAATTAAGACTACTCGTCAAATTATTTCATCAAAATAGTTAGATTGATTACGCATGAAAGAAATTTTTAATTGCGACAGTTCAACCTTACAGTCTGTAACTTTATGCTTGAAGCCTTTTTCCTACAAGTAAAAAGTTTTAAGAAAGTGCAAAAAGAACATATAGCCATCAATTTAATGTCAGTTAAAAGAAAAAAAATCTTCTGAAGAATTGGGGCAAACCATGGTTCTTTACTAGACTGTTAAATGACGGAATTCCGAGTTTTCGTAAAAAGAAAAAAATAGTTAGTCCCTTACATATTCACAAAATGAAAAGTTTTAAGCTTACGTTTCGTGAATTCTAAATGTTCTATTCACTCAACACAAAAATCAATCCAATAAACAGTGAAAAGCTATTATTTCACAAACACATACGTATATAAAAACACAACAAAGAGACAATCATGAATTAAATATTAAAGAGTAAGTACATAGGACACATATTATAAAAAGAGCCACAGAAAGAATTAATATATATATATATATAAATATATGTTTAAAATGAAGAAAAAAACAAAGAAAAATAATAGACATATGAAAAAAAGGGGGGGGGGAAATAATAAGTAGAAAAATAACAAACAACAGTTTAAAAAAAAAGAAAAAAGGATGAAATTTTATTTAAAAAACCGGAAAAAACCGGAAAAAAAGATATAATCTTTTCTTCAGCCCACACGATTATATCCGCATAACAGAATGCTTTCTGATATTGTATCAATAAAGCCGAAGCAAAATATATTAATACAATAGTGTGAGGAGCACTCAAAAATTTTAAAAAAAAAATAACAACAAATAAAATAGATCATAAAAATTAAAAATAAGTAAAAATAACATGTAAAAACAGAAAATAAAATAAAATAAAAAGAAAAAACATTAAAAAGGGGGGACTATAAAGCGAGTAGCAAAATCATAACAACTTACATGGACG